>NC_056735.1:1800696334-1800803834 GCF_019279795.1 Protopterus annectens
TTGATTCATAGCTTCACTTCTGCAAAATATCAGGACAATCCATGGACTAACAGTTCCTGTTTTAGTTAGTTAGTTAGTTAGTTAGTTAGTTAGTTAGTTAGTTAGTTAATTTTGTCAGTGGCCAGCTAGTTCTGGTATTTCTTTTGCATATTTAAAGGGCAGAAGTCCTCCATATTTGTCAAAGACAGTTGTACAGACAAACTAGTTCAAGTATTTCTTTTTATATGTTAATAGGTTAGATGTCTTTTGTATTTGTCAGTTAAGACAGTTGTATAGACTAGATAGTTCTACCATTTCTCTTAAGATGTTTATAGGTCAGATGTCCTCCATATTTGTCAGTTAAGATGGCTGTATATGTCTTCATGTAGGGCAGCTTCCGTTCGTACTTGTCAGTTGATATAATTGTACCTGGCACTCCAGGGGTATGCTTTGTTTTAGCTTTGTGGATTAAGTAATGCAAAGAATGAGCAGAAAAATGCAATTACAGGCAACAAAAGCCAAAATGTAAGTTCAAGGCAAACGGCATATATGAATTTCTTCACCGCTGGTCGCCTTTTTGTACAATGCCAGGGTAGGGAGGAAGCACATATGTTTAGGAGCTGTTTCTGTATAGAGGAAATGGACATATGTGTCTGTCAGTGTTACATCATTGGTGATCTTTTGGTAGTGATGAGAATGTGAGCTGTACAGAAATTGCAATATCACTGCACATCCACATGTCAAACTCTACTAATGGGGACAAAATTCCTCCAGCTCTTGTGGCATTCTGCAAATGAAGTGAGACCTCAGCTCTTCTCTTTCATAATTCTTCTTTGTCTCAACACCAATAATCTATATAAAGAGGTCCAGTTACTGTGCATCATCTAAAGGACCTAACTCAGACACCAGTTCAGAAGCATTTGCTGAAATGGATATTGATATGTCTTAGAATGGAAATAAAGACACTATTTATCTATTAACAAAACAAACAGCATATATTGGATACTGCTTCATTCATGAGATGAGACAATATCCTGGGTTTAGTACAATGAATTGAACTACATTACACAGAATGAATGCAGCTTACTAGGTAATCATACTTTTGTCTGTTGGTGACAGTTCTTCATCAGCTTCTACCTGTTAGCAGTTCATTGGCCCTACTTCACATGTTCCCTGTCTGGCTGACAAAAACAAACCACTAGTTCAAAGATAAAACATACCTCATAATCTGTGAACATTAAAAATCATAGCAGAAGGTCAGAAAAAGGACCATTTTCTTATTTTTCACTGCATAAAGCTTTTATATACCAGACCGTATATGGTCAGTGACAGGGAATCCTTCTACAGGCTTAGTTGATTAATTATAAACGCACCCACCAACATGTCTGAGTGTATGAGGAGCATAGAACAAGCCTAAATCTAAGGGCCAAAATCCTAGTGCTATGCTGAAATCATAGCAGTTGAGAGGTATGGGTAAGAAACTGACATGCATGCATTATGCAGTCTTACATACTGTGCCTTTTGCTGCTGGATTAGGTATTCTAAATGTTTGTGCTCCCTGCACTACCATATCCACATACTGATGATTCCCCATACCTGTTTTATAGTGTTACTTGCAGTAATCTGAATACTTTGTTTATGTGTCTGGGCAGAAATGATATATTAGTCATCTCTGTAAGTCCTTGCCAGAGTACACTGGCCTTTCCTTCTTTAACTTTGGCATCTGATGTGCAAAATATTTGGGCAGGAATTTTTGTTTTTAATTGGATTTCACTCCCCTAGTGGTACGAGCAGTAATGTAGTTGGTTGACAAAGTCACAGCTAAATTTATATGGAAGGCTGGTTTTAAGTGACACTATCTGTTGGGATCTACAGAACATTGGTAACTCCACCCAGTTAGGGCATTACAAACAAACTGGCCAGTATACACAGGGGAATATGGGATGCTGCCAAATAGTCTGGTTTTTGCTTTCATGTCACCTTCCCAAACCATCTATGATCCAAGTCCTGATGGTGATACTGAAGACACTAAAACATGGGAGTAATCTGAGTTGTAGTGTGCAGCTAATCATGTGTTAGTCTGCGCTGAAGATATTTATATTAGTTGATTAGGATCCGAACACATTAGTAATAGACATGATCACAGACTCAGTCATGCCACCAAACTTGATTTTATTCATTATACCTATACTTATGTAAGTCTGAAGGAGCCATACGTTTCATATTCACTTTCATATCAAATAAATGTGAAGTGAAAGTTTGTTCTTGGTGTTGTAAGGATAAAAGTGAAATTGCTATAAATTGCTATAAATTGTTTTAGCACATCTTCTAACTTATTCAGAAACAGTTTGGAATACAAGTTTCTTTTGTTTATTAAATACAGTTTCAAAAAAACCTCAAAACCTCATGTGGAAGCTACTGACTATTTTTTTTAATTCACAAAAGCCATTTAATTTAAAGCTTACATGAAATATCTTCAAAACTGACGGCCAAACAACAATGCAATATGTGATTAATGATCTTTGGCAGCGCTGAGGACATGTTTCAGTTTAAAACAGATTGATGAGGTTTCTGTACAACCACTGTTATCCTACGTTTATGTGGGAAATTCAGGCTATGGTGTCAGGTGAATGCAATATGTTAAAATAAAAAGAACACTTGCTATGTTTTCATGAATTGATGGTGAAACAACTGTTCCAGTGATTTCCTGTTATTCCACAGTTTTGAGTTTTCTACAGCAGAGTGACTGGTTTGCCTTATGTGGGCAGCAAATCTATTTTGACAACATGTTAAACGGATGGATTTCACTGTGGTTATAAACCATAAAGTATTCCAGTGGCTTTGAGAAGAAAAAGTAGACCATTGGTATGATGGTCAACTCCCACAATATGACTTTGATATCCATTAAACAGAGAAAAAAAAGAATTCAAAACACAGTTCCAGATGCACATCACAGAACCAGCTGCATAAAATAATTAAGGAAATAAACTAGAAACATTTATATGAAAACAGTTTATGACACACGCCTATAGCTATAAGAGAAACATGTCAGGGCATGAACCCTGATGATGTTTTGGTATTTTGAAGTAAAAGATGTGAAATAAAATTTAATGCTGTACCACATGAAATGAGAATTGCAAATTTGTGGTTCACATTTTTTTCAATGGGATGTACAGCAAACTCCAGCAGCTTGTGTTATTTTAGTTTAATAACAAGGTTAATACAAGTTTAAGACTGGCATTAATAATCTTTATTAACTCACAAGTGTTCTAACTTTGTTGTTTAAAATTTGAACTTAAAAAGGTAAAGTCATTTACTGATGTGAAACCACTATTCAAGTATTGCTTTTCAGAAATTATTTCATGAATAATATTCCTTTCCTGTGATGTTATCCTCTTCCTCTCAAATTTCTCCGGTTATTCTTAAAAATTTTCTAAGAACTGAATACTTTTTTAGACAATCTCTTCCTGTAAATGACAGTCCAGGTATTTTATATCTGCTAATTTTCTAATATAATGTTGTGTATGTGTGTGCACTTGTGTGTGTTGCATTCATGCAATTCAAGCATGTGTGTGTGTGTGTGTGTGTGTGTGTGTGTGTGTGTGTGTGTGTGTGTGTGTGTGTGTGTGTGTGTGTGTGTGTGTGTGTTAGCACACTTGTATGTGTGTATGTGTGTTTTAATACATTTTTGTGCATATATATGACGCTAAGAATTTTGGAAGGTCTGTCATTATGTCAGTAGACAGTAAAATAACTTGCAATTAATTGTGCAAAATAGGTCACTTGTACAGAACATTGTACCTTTAGAAAATGATTAATTCATGTTATTAGCCTTCTCTGTCAGCTGTTCTCACACAACAATGCTTGTGACAAGTATAGCTATAAGGGGTTTGTTGAAAATTATAGTGTGTTGTCACAAAGGAGGCAACATCACTGAACTCTCCAACTACAGACCCACGATCATACTTTCACCTTGTCTAAAATCCTAGAGAAATGCATCCACATTGAACATATCCTTGAAAATAATTTATTCTTTCTTACCCAGCAAAGTTTCAGACCAAACCACTGCATGGATACTGCACTATTCAACTTCATAAACACCATCAATCAAAAATGCAACACAGGCAATACAGTATTGGCACTATTCTTGGACTTATTAAAAGCCACTGATGCATCTACCATGAAAAGTTTCTGTTTCAGACAGGATCCTTAGGTCTATCCCATCCCATCCCATCCCATCCCACCTGCTCCTGTTCCAAAGCTACCTGTCAAACTGAACACAAGCAGTTAAATGGCAATCCGCCTTCCTAATAGTATCTGTTGGTGTACCCAAGAATCAAATCTTGGGCCCCTCATGTTCAGACCACAGGGAGGACATGCAGACTCCGCACAGAAGGCACCCTAGCCGAGAATCGAACCAGAGAACCTCTTCCTTCAATAATGCAATAATTAAAGTAATTTCCAACACTAAACTACTAGGTGTCACTTTTTTGACGATAACTTAAAATTTGACTTGCATATTTAACAAGCTATCAAAAACACACCAAAAGCTTGGTCTGTTACACAGAGTCAACACTATCTCAATGAAAGTAGCAGGAAAACTCTTGCTTCCTCCTATTTTCTTCCCACACTCTTACATGCCTCAGCAATTTTTAGCAACCTTCAGGCTATATAATGTTGACATTTTGACTGGTAACAAATGCATCATAAACACATGCAAGGCTTACATGTGAAAATCAAAATACAAGAGACTAAATTTGAATGAATGTCCTCCTCCTATGTATCTAGACTATGGAACTTATCTCCCCTGCTACTTAAACAAAGTGTTAACTTTTCAAAATTAAATTCAAGCAACACTTCCTGGATACATGTTTCTGTTCATGTTCCACACCAAGGCTAATCCAACAATATCTTCACCTTTCTAGACAGTTTTCTTCCCTCTTATCTTTTCACTCAGATGATATTTTTAAATCTATTTAACTTAACCTGTGGGAGGTCTTCCTCCATTCTACTTCTCCTTTCCCTTTCTCTACTCTTAATACTCCATACTCAAAATGCTTCCTGCCTACTTTACTCTACTCCTTTCCCCTCCTTTCCAGTTCTACTACCTTGCTGTCTATACTTTCCCTAATCTTTTTTCACTCTACTTTCCCCTGCTTTCTCTTTCCAAAATCCACTTGCTCTGACTCCACTAGGAATATGCTCATCTCTCCTTACCTACTATCAGTTACAATCCAGCTGGTTATTACCTGAGAATTCCTCTCTATGACTACTATTTATATCTATACTGCATCACAACTACTATCTCAGTTGTGCTCTCATACTGCTATGTAATGCTTCCACTATGAGTGGATGAATCACAATCCCTTGAGCCTCTACCTCCAAAAATAACCCCCCCCCAAAATACTGTTTTCAATAGTTTTTCCTCTTATTCTTACCTGTTATATACAATCATGTAATTAGTTGTGAACCCAAGCTATTATGGTTTTCTTTATCTTTAGATACCAAAGTTTAAGTCTGAGTCTTTCATAAGGTATAGCATCCAACTCTTTAACCAGATTGAGGCAAGCTACATGAACAGATAAACTTTCATCCAGGATGATGGGTACACTCTCACAGAAACTGAAAGTGCTACCAAAAAAAAAAAAGTCTAGTTCACAGTGAGGCTGACTGGTCTGCAATTAATTACATTTGTGTTAGGTCCTCTCTTCTACATTTAGACTATGATAGATGTCATGTATGTAGCCATATGGAGGTATACTAGGCTATTTTTGGTCATCAGCCCAGAGAAGAAGAGGCATGATAACTGTCTGCACTATCAGTGACTTGAGTTTGAGAATGATTCAGACCACTCGATGGACCAGCTGGGTATGAATAGGATGAAGCAGTCAATAGATGGTTCTCCTATGCTGTTTTTGAGTATACAAATTAGGCTTCCTGGCTGCTAGCCTAATGACACAGAGGCTAACAGTGACATTATTTCAGGAAAGGGCTTAGAGTGCTGGTGTGGTCAGGTAGGGGAAATAGGAAAAAAGAAACAAATGGGCAGCTCTCTCTTCCCAGTAGAGTTGGGAAGAATCACTGCCACTGTGACCTCATGAAGGCCATCAGTATTGCAGTTCAATAGTTCAGTAAGGAGGGAGTGATGAGTGTGCTGTCATCACTACATTTAATTGTTTTAGGTAGGGATTCTGATCAGTGCTGCCATTGTATGATGGGTCTTGGTAACTGATGTGCACCTCTTTACTGGGTCATCACTCCCCAGCTATAGGAGTTGCAGTTACTGCAGTGGATTAAAGCTATGAGCTGCAATGATTTCACACTTTTATAATTTCTCCAAATATTTTGGGTTTCTAATACTATGATGGGAATGGACCCCATTCCTAAGTCAAAGTACGATTAAAGTTCATGAAATTAGTATTGTTTCAATATTTGATGTCAGCCAAGAGTGCTCTTTGCAGCACTCGCAATGTGCCCAGTAATGACTCTTTCTGAAATTCGTACAGGGTTACATGGATTCATAACCTATTTAAATATGACTGTAATTTCTTTTTATAACACCCATTGCTCCAACTACTATTGGAACTGTCTGGGTATCTTTCTTATACATTGCTCTAATTTCTGCCTGAGATCCTGATATTTTATGACTTTGTGTCTCTCTGTACATAAGACACTGTAGTCACTGAGGGAAGCAATTTCAATGATCAATGCTACGTTTGTTTTCTTTTCTTGGACCACTATATCTAGTTTTCTAGCATCTATCTTTTGAACTGTTGGTAATGGGTGATGATACCATGTGATATAAACTTCATCATTTTCTATGATGCTTTGTGGCTCATGTTTCCGGTGTCTTTCAGCCACTTCAGTACCATAATGTTTGCACAATCCCCAGTGCAACAGTCTTGCCACATTATTATGCCTTTCAGTATGCAGTCCTTTTGTCATTAGTATGTCATAGGTTCATAGGTTCATAGGTAGGTACTGCCCGAGGGCATTTATAAGCCTAGCCAGAGTGTGTCGGCTTTCTCCACCCCATTGATTAATTAACTGATCCTCTGTCAAGCAGAGCCAATGAAGTGATCCCAGGGGTGCATTTTCTGTTATCCATCCACTCATCAAGGTTTGTCTTGAAGAGTGTAAGTGAGTGGCTTTGCCTGATGTAATTTGGGATTTTGTTCCAAAGCATGGTAGTCTCTGTGACAGGAATCCATCCCTCCAGCATGTTCTGTTTATTGTTGTGGTGAGGTTTAGCTCACTAGAGCGCGTGGCTTGCAGTAACTTGGATTTCTTTAGGTGGAGCATGTCCATCAATTCTGAGTTGGACATGGCTTTGTAAGTCAGGCAGAGATCACCTCTGAGTAAACTATATGCCACTGAGCACAGCCGGAGTTTTTTCCATTGGAATGCATAGGACATATGTTTGAGGCCAGTAATCCTCTTGGTGAGGTACTTTTGCTGTCTTTCCAGCTGTTGGCAGTGTCTTTTGAGGTACATCCCAAATGGGGCATTGTACTCTATGATGGGTCTAATGAGTGACGAGTAGAGGGGCACTATAACCTCTTTATTTCTAGATGCGAACCCTTTAGTAATTAGATGGACCACACAGAAGGATTTCCTAACTACTTTGGCAATATGATTGTCAAAGGAGAGATTACTATCTACCTGGGTCCTCAGATTACTTATTACCTCTTCTGTATTAAGGGGGCTGCCACCTATGTGGTAATTTGTTTTTCCCAAATGGGACGACTATGCATTTTTTGGCATTTAGCTTGAGGCCATGACTTTGACACCAGGTGTCCATCTCAGTAAGGTCCTTTTGGAGGATGTCCGTGTCAGCCAGAGAGTCAATTATGACTCCCAGTTTGCAGTCATCAGCAAACTTGGTTAGCTGTAGTCCTCCTGTGTTTGCCTGTACTTCTGAGGAGTATATGCTGAACAGTAGGGGTCCCAGGACCAAGCCTTGTGGGACACCACTTGTGACTGGTTTAGAGCCGGACCTGGAGCCCGCTATTCTTACTGTGTGAGTTCTGTCTGTAAGCCAGTTGGCAACCCATCTCATGACATAGGTTTATGTTCAGGCTGATGAATTTACCTGTAATACCTGAGTGGGGAATGGTGTCAAAAACCATGGCGAGGTCAAGGTAGGCTGTGTGAACCACCTTTCCCTCATCTATGGCTTTGGTGACTGTCTCGAAGAAGTAACCAGGTTTAGTGGGCATGATCTGCCCTTAACAAAGCCGAACTGGGTCGGGTCAAGTGTTTGGAGGTTCCCAATGTTTTTCTTGATGAGTTCCATGATGATGAGCTCCATAGCCTTGCAGATCAGGCTAGTCAGGCTTATGGGGTGATAGTTACCAGGGTCAGTTGTGGCCCCTCCTTTGTGGAGAGGAATAACCGTTGCTGCGTGCCATTCTATGGGCACATAGCCTGTGGAGAGGCTGAGGTTGAACAGTGTGTTTAGGTGGGGGATTAATTCATTCTGTAGTTCATGCAAGATGCAGCCTGGGACACCATCTGGTCCCATTGGCATTTGAAAGGGCAGTTTTCACCTGTGCGTCTGTGAATTTTGGGACACTATACTTTTCCGGTATTGTTGTGGGCCCTTTTGGAGGTGAGAGGGGGGTGAAGTTTGCACTGAATCTATCTGCCAGGATGTTGGCAATATCAGTAGGTTCAGTATATTTTATGCTATTTGCACTAGTTCAGTGCATATCTATGAATTGCCACTTAGATTCTTAACATAGCTAAAGAAGGCTTTGTGGTTATCTTTTGAATCTTTGGCTATTTTTCTTTCGAAGTTTGCCTTGGATGATTTTATGAGGGACTTTAGTTTCTTATTGATACTGATCAAGGATGTCTTTCCTTCTTGGGATTTGCTTTTTTTTTCTGAACTAGTTTACTCCTTCTATTGTATACCCAGCAATGAGGAGTGCGACTGTTTCCAATTAGGTTTTACAAAACCTACATTTGTCTGTTTCTCCCACATGTTCAATGGACTTTGTAAACCAGTGTATATGTAGTTCACTCTCTTGGGCTGCCAATATTAACCTTTCATCTCTTGGTTTGAATTTGCCTCTCCTTAACCATTTCTGTGTTTGTTCCTGATCAACATGAGGTTCTTCCAGAAGTTTTCTAGACTTGCAACTGTATTTATGCTTTTTGTACATTTCTTGCCTTCTCATCCAGTCCTTCAGCTTATATTCTTTCTTTTGTTTTTTGGCACATTCAGTTGTTACCTGATTTTTTATCTATTTCTGGTTTGATTTCCATTCCTGATTGACGCCGATATGCTTCTGCTAAATTAAGCAGAGAAGCCATTTTAGATTTATTCTTCTCATGTTTCAAGACTTCCACTACATTTGGGTCTTGTGAGGTCAGCAGATATGTGTTGAGTCCCATGATTGCAGTTCGATATATGTAATCAGTTTCAAGGAGGCCCATCCCTCCTTCGGAACGAGGAATATATAATCTTGGTATACACTGATTTTTATAAATGATTTGGTAAAAATGAAGCATCCTTCTTGTTTTCCTATCTAATCTATCCAACATGTTTTGGGGTCAGTGAATCATTCCAAAACTGTAAGTTAGGACAGGAAGAGCAAATTGGTTTATAGCCTGGATTTTCTTCCTAGATGTCAATGCTGTTTTCAGAAATAATTTGTCTTCTAAAGTATTTTTTACTAAGTTTTATTTGCATTTCATCATGTTTTATTATTGATTCTTCATCATTTCCCAGATATTTATGCACTCTCTCTTCCTCAAGTTCTTTTATATCACATTCTTGTCCAAAACTGATGTTTTCCTGGTGCTGCAGTTTTCTTGCATTAAAGGTTGCTTTTGCACACTTATCAAGATCAAATGACATTCTTATATCATCTGAAAACTTTTTGACAACCTGCAGCTGTGCTTTCAGTTCCTCATCTGATGAGCTATACAGTTTTAAATCATTGACAAAGATAAGATGAGAAGTCTTTACACTTTGTTGTTTTTTTAGGAGCCAAATTATAGCCATGGCCTAAGTTCTTAAGTAGACAGCTTAATGGGTTAAGGGCAAGGCAGAATAGCAATGGTGGCAGGCAGTCACCCTGGAATATCCCCTTTGAATTTTTATCCTTGAGATAATAATCTGTCCTTTATCATGGCTTAATTGCAAAGTGATCTGCCGCTGTTTCATGGACACTGTAATGTAGTCGATCAGTGTAGGGTGTATCTTATACATTTTGAAGCACTTTTTTTATCCATGAATGTGGGATACTATCAAATGCTTTTTTTTATAGTCAGTCCATGTCACAGTTAAATTCTTCCCCTTTTTACAGTTCTCTAATATGACTTAATTTAACAACAAATGATCCTTTGTTCTGTATGACTTTCTTTTATTGCCCTTTTGTTCTACTTCGATAATTGAGTTTTCTTGTAAATGACTATAAACTCTGTCAACATCAATTCCCATGTATAGTTTATATGTTGTCGGAAAGCAAGTTATTGGTCTATCATTTTTAGGGTAGCTTGCAGGTTCACTCTTAAGAAGGAGCATCATTTTGCTTGCTGTTAGCCAGGTTGGTGTCTGCTTGGGGTGTGCATATAAATAGTTCTTACTCATGGCTAAATCCTTGTGCAAAGATGTTAATACCTTTAATCAAAAGTTAGGTACTGTATCTGGGCCTGGGGTTTTGCAATTAGAGGCTTTTCTTAACTTTGTCTCAGTCTGTCTGAATGTTACACCATCCCAGTTCATATCCAGAATCTTTAAACTTCTTATACTTTCTTTTTCTTCTTCTATCCATTTAGCATCTTTGTTATTTTTCACAGGATCTTCATAGATACTTCTCCAAAATGTATCTACTTCCTATTTTTTGGCTGTCTTTCAATTCATTTTACTTTATTTCCCAATTCTCTATAAACCTTTTGAGGGTCATCAATAAATTGCTTATTTTGTACTTTTCCTTTATATTTATCTGTATATCTTCTAAGTTTTTCTGCTTGTGCATACATTTTTAGTTTGTTATTTGCAATAGTGCATGATAGATCCTGATCTGTTCTAATACTGCTTTAATCACATCTATCTTTCTCAGTGTTTTTGTTGATCTGTTCCCTCTTCTATAGACTTCTAAGAGTGACACTTCTTGTCTTAATTGCTTTATAGTTTTCTCTATTCGATACTTCCATGATAGTATTCAATTCCTCCCCTTCCTTTCCCTCACTACCCTGTGTTATTGTGGTAGAACTTTATCAGTTATTAATTTAGCAGCACAGTAATATATTCTGTTTACTTCTGTTATATCACATGGATCTCTATGGACAGTCCTAATTACTGTATTCATTTGTTTTATCAGACTTCTTACTTTTTGGGTTTTATTAAGCTTCTGCAGTCTATTTCTCGCATTGATCTTAATATATCTATCCATGTCCATGAAATCAAGCAACTCTTCTCTTAGCTCATTTTCTTCCAAATTGAGGGCACATCCCTTGTTTTCCATTTCCTGTGGGCATTCTGTAGAAAGTTCTATAGCATCTTCCTGTGGCACCTTCTCTTCAGTTTCATCCTGTGTAATCTGTTGCTCTGTAATATGGGAACTCACTGGCCTATCACTCCACAACATTGACTGCATCAAAGTTTCCACAGTTTCCTGTTCCATTCCTTGCTGGTTCCATCTGGATGACACAATGTTATTGTACTTGACACAATTGCTGCCATTTGAAAACTCCTTAAAGATAGTTTTATTAGGTTTGTTTTGGTGTATATGAGGAATATCATGATACTGTGGTGACAGCGAACAAGGAGAGACAACATTTACCTCAACACAACTGCCAGGAATGTTTGTCAGGATGACATCCATTATATTTCTGCCCCTTATCAATATTATTAATGTCAGTGCAGAATTGTTAATATTCATGAGGTCTAGTAATTTTTTTCACATTATTATTGACTGAGGGATAGCTTATCTTTGTCAGTGGAAGGATAATTTAGGTCACTGAGAAGAAAATTTGCTCTGACAAACAGACTTTTAAACAGAATGAGATAATGCATTGCATTACACAACAAACAGAGGACACAGTTATGCAACCTATAATAAACTGAATATAATAACTATTCATGAAGTCTTACTAAATATTTCACATTTTAAAGCCTATGAGCTTTCTACTAAAGAATTCTAACCCATTTCAAGTTGTTTCATGTTATTTGTTTAAAATCTGCAAAGCTCAGCTCTATATTTAATAATGGATCAGATGGGAAAGTATAAAGTGGGACAGTAATCTTCCTGGAGTGACTAAACTTGTCCTTTAGAATTAAAGCGGTTACCAAATATACTTGTCTGACTCTGGCAAATAGACTCTGGTTAAAGTTTAAAATGCAGTCTAGCATTTTTCAAACAAGGACCCAAGCAGTTCTTTAGGCAGCATCATAATTTGATTTGTAGACAAACTCAGTTAAAGAGTAAGAACCATTTATAAATATCATTAGAAATATTCTATGATTAGGAAGATCAGAGCAATACTAGGCAAGCGATCACAGGGATACTGAAGAAACTAGACTGAAGCTGTAATAAAACAGTAACTAATATAACCTGTTGAAGCCATCACTGCTCCACACTCAATCTACTAAGCTGGCTTGAACTACCCCCCCCCCAAACACGCACACACACACCTGACATATACTCAGCTACTCATAAGCCATAACACAATACATAAACTGTTAGCTTGCCCATCTCTCAGTACTATCCCCTCATAACTATCAGTCTGGTCGAATCTTTGATCCAGTGATTAAAAAATATTCTGTCTATCAGTAAAACCCAACATTTTGCTGCAAACACCCTGTACTCAAATTCTGTAACTAAGTCTTGGAGCTTACTCTCTACTATACCTAGGTAAATGGACAACCTCTAGGCTTGTAAACTGCCATTAAGGCAATTTATTGCTAACTTATATCTTCTCTTATACCAGTCCTGACCTGGGTTCTGTTGGTGTGGTTGACAGGGAGTTTAGTCAACATATGGTTAATTGACTGCATTTGATCGACTATACAGATTATCTACGTGTGTGTGATCAGCACTCCGTGAGTTAAGGAATATTCCCTTTCCACTGCAATTGTGCAATATCAGAGTTAATATATTTAATTAGTGGAGGTGTGGGGGCACAGCCCACCATATGGATGGATGTTATGTTTTTTTTAAGTAATATTTGAATGCACATAGAAGCAACCTCTGTGCATGTGTACTAGGAGGCTGATGTTTCCAGTTTTGACATGGAGTTGTTTACCTTCAAGATGTCGACATTCATGTTAGTCAACCGAGTGAAGGTAAATCCCTGATTTATATCCCAATCAGTCCCTCTTTCATTCATCTGCACTTTTTCATGATATAAAACCTATGGTTATTCAACTACAACTTAATGCAACACTACTCCCCAGTGTAATTTTATGCTCTAGAGAAAAGTCACTAACCACTATAACCAAATCATCTAATACTGAAGGTGACTCTCTATACTCAGATATTGCAGCTAAACTATAGATTCACATCCCACTACCATTTAAATCCTTTCAGAATGCAAACTTATTTGCTAGGCAATTAAAACTTCACCTATCAAATCAATGGCTATGTTATTGTACATCTCCAGGATAAATGCCACTGTTGTCTTCTGGTTGCCATATCAGCAAACTGTTTCTCTTCATTCAGTAACTTAAAATCTCACAACTTGTCTTCATCAATACCTGAATCGCTTTAGTGGAATCTCCTAGCTATATACACACTGCTCACCCCACCTCTATATTTCTAATTTAAACCTTATGATACCTATACATATTTCGACAAACAAAAGTATGACTCCATTTATGCAAAAGTGCACTTAAACGAAAGTGCACTTTCGTGAATACCAGTTCACCAAACCGATAATAACAATAAAAAGAAAGACTGCAGCATTGAAGTATGCTATAGTGGGGACAAGGGAATATATAAAGTGGCATTGGGGGGTACACGGAGGCATGCCCCACTGCAAAACTGCCTTTGTACTGTATCTTTGTTACCGGTTCAGTTTAAGTGCACTTTTACATAGATGGGGTCGTACTTTTGTTTGTCAAAATAATGAGCTTTCAACAAAGAAAAGTAGACCTATATATATATATATATATATATATATATATATATATATATATATATATATATATATATATATATACATACATACACACACACACACACACACACACACACACAGTTTTTATATATATATAGATATATCTGAAACTAATTTACACCCATCCTCCTAACTACAATATTCACATGTTCTGCCCTACCTAGTTCCTTCCCTAACCTCCATTTCTTTGAATGTCTAAGCACTATTTACATAATCTGTTACATATATGAGAAACCCACTACTATACCTTTTCAAATGCTCAATGTTCAACATCTACTAATGCTTAAGTATCTTTTATACTGTAACAGTTGCCTCTACTTTCACATGAATGTACTCTAATTAGCAAACATATGTGCAAATGGGTGGGTTTGGCATAATAGTTAAGAACTTTACCTTATAAACACAAGGCAAAGGGTTTGATACTGACCTTATTTGCCAGAGATGGCCTGCATCTGAGCCTCTCGGGCTTCAGGCTTCTGGCAAAGGCTCTTGCCAACTCCATAGTGCCTTTTTTAGGCAATGCTATGAGGTCAAAAATACCAACATGATACAGCATTGATCCTAGAAATCTATCTGACCATGCTAAAATCAATCTGAAAATAAGTGCGAATAGAACTAACTCATGTGATCACTCCCTATCAAACTGGACCTTTAATTCAAATCTTCTAAACAATAAAAATGTATGTCAAGCAGTTCAGGAATTTCTAACTCACACAATCAATACCTTAGATACTTCAGACATTCCACATGACATACAATGGGCTGCAGCTAAGGCAACACTCAGAGGAATTCTAATATAAAAAGCTGCCCTAATCAAGAAACAAGCCGAATCGCAAATAACTACATTAGAATTTGAACTAAAAAGGCTAGAGTTAGAACTGCAAACTGAACAGTCTATAGATATAGAAAGATATTATACAATGACCCCCCATTAATATTCAAAAACGTGCATGCTGATTGGTCAGCGTGCACGTTGTAAATCAGAGTTATAGTAATGGAAAAATTTCCATTACTATAACTCTTTTTTACAGCAACGGAGAACGCAAGATCTCCATTGCTTCACACTGTCTCGCTATGTTAAACTTCTTTAACATAGTGAGACTGTTTGCAAAAAGCAACGGAGATCTTGCTTTCTCCGTTGGTTTTTTCAAAACTGTCTCGCTATGTTAAATGGGTTTAACATAGCGAGACAGCTTTAAAAAAAGCAACAGAGATTCTCCGTTGCTTTTTTCAAAACTGTCTCGCTATGTTAAACCTATTTAACATAGCAAAACAGTTTGTAAAAAGCAAAGGAAATCTTGCTTTCTCCATTGCTTTTGCCCACAGCTCTGATGTACTGCGTAGGCATACGCATGCGCAGTACATCAGAACTGCCGCAGAATACCGGACAGCTGCAGAAGGGCAGCAAGGAGGCATTATACAATGCCATTATTTAAGAAAAGTAATTATTTTTTTTCTTAAATAATGTCATTGTATAATAGCAATAACCCACTTCTGGGTGTGGGTAATGCTGGATTTACCCACGGTTGGCTTTGTTTGGCCACTCGGCCTTCGCCCTCGTGACCAAACCACACCAACCATGGGTAAATCCAGCATTACCTACACCCAAGTGTAGGTTATTGCTATAATCTCCCTGCAAAAACAATTGCATGAAATCCATCTAAACCAGTACTCTCTTACAGAACTTAGGCTCCTTCACAGATATGCTGAATGGGCTCAAACCCCTTCTAGAATGCTGGCTAGGATAATAAATATCAAACCTCCACCCTCTAAGATAAAGCAAATTAGCCATAACAACAAGTCCCTCATCTCTGACAAGGAAATTATTCAGGTCTTTGAAGAGATTTATCAAGAGGTTTATGGTCCCCAAAAACAAGTTGGAGATTTGTCCACCGAAAATTTCTTAGACGACTTACAATTCCCAAAATTAAATGCCACCCAAAGCAATTCTCTCAAGTCACCATTAACTACTGATAAAATCCTCTTAGCTATAAATAAGCTGAAACCAGGAAAGGCCCCGGGTCCAGACGGATACGTAGCAGAATTTTATAAATCCTTTAAGCTACTGTTAACACCTGTTTTACTAAAAGTTTATAATTATATAATTAAATTTGGCATCACTGATCTTTACATTAATAACTCCAAAACTATTTTTATACAAAAGTCCAATGCTAATAATTTCAGCCCCAATGATTACCGACCAATTGCCCTAATTAATCTAGATATAAAAATTCTATCATCAATACTTGCTTATAGACTTAATAAAGTAATACCTCACATCATATCCCCCGAACACCTAGGGTTCATGAATAATAGGCATGTATGGGATAATACGCTGACCATAGAAGCTATAACAAACATGATAGAGAATGATAAATCCCCCAAATATGCACTCTCTGTAGACACTCAAAAAGCCTTTGACAAAGTCAACTTACACTTTCTCTTCAAGATTCTGAAGTACTTTGATTTTCCTGATGAATATATTAATAAGGTCAGAACCCTATATAATAAAGTGACTACCGCGATAAATATAAACAAAAAGAAATCAAACCCAGTTCAAATAACCAGCGGCACAAGGCAGAGTTGCCCGCTTCCACCATATTTATTCAACCTTTATTTAGATGTCCTTCTCCTGAAATTAAGTAAAAAAACATTCCAACATTCTGTATATATTTTTAAAGTTCTAGTGAGATACACTGCTTTTGCCGATAATTTAAATATTTACTTTGAGTTTCCCTCGACGGACTTAGAAAAGATTCTATGCACCATTGATATGTTTTCATTATTCTCAAATTATGCTGTCAATCCAAACAAATTAATAATTTATCCACTAAATCCCCTAGGACACAAAGAATTCTTCATACCAGAAACAAAAATCAAAATAAATTATTCACTCAAATATCTGGGTATTACTTTTACACACCCTCAACAGGAAGTAATTAAAAATAATCTCTATAAAACATGGTCCAAAGTCATGGAAGGTCTTACAAGATGGAAAAATCTAAATCTCTCCCCACTTTCTAAGACAGCAATTATAAAAATAACCATCCTCCCTAAAATTCTCTTTCATTTCTATGCCATCAATCAGAATATTCCAAACAGCTTTTTCTCAAAAATGGAAACTTTACTAGGTAAATGTATCTGGTACCGCATGATTACTAGGATCAGTTACTCCAGACTAACCCTCCCCAAAGCAAAAGGAGGCATGAGCCTTCCTGACTTTCAAACGTACTATAATATAATTAATGCCAGTCGTATCATATGTATAATCAATTTTGAACCTTGATTTTGTCAATGCACATGCCTTCAACCAGCTGGTCAACACCCCCACAAAAGGTAATAATATCTTGGACTTGGTATTAGCCAACATGAGTAACCACTGCAGCACCCCTGCAGTGCTATCCTCCCTGGTAAGATCTGATCACAAAGCTATCACTTTTGAAGTCACCATCTCCCCCAACCCCCCCCCCCCAGCTAGGGTCAAACAAAAAAACTTCTCCAGATCTGATTACAACCTCCTGATGGAAGGCATAAACAGGTTCATAGCCCCCTCCCCCTCCATAGGAACTGGCATGTATGTCCAAACCTACACCAAATTACCATACAAGCATTTGTATAGCTGCATGAAATCAGGAATACCCAACAGGACAAAATCTTCCTCCTCAAGGAAGAGTAAACCTGTCTGGTGGACAAGTGCAATAAATAAACTCTATAATAAAAGGAAAAAAATTGCTCTCCCGGACCAAGAATGCACAGGTGCTAAATTTCAAGCAATCCCTCCTTTGCCTGAGCAAGCAAATAAGAACACTAGTGAAATCTTCCAAAGCAAACTTCAAGTCCAAACTGGCCACATCTACTAAAGACAGTCATAAGGCCTTCTTCACATATGTCCGCAGTCTCAAAGGAAGCACTCAGATCTGCTCAGAACTGGTGGTCAAGGATATCACATACACAAACGCAGTAGATATAGCCAACCTGCTGGCAGGCAGGTTCAGTGAAAACTTCACCCCTCTGCCCCCCCCAACAGTAAATCAAGACATCCCGAGCACCTGCCCCCCCTCCCCTTATCTCTAGGGAGCACATCATCACTGCCCCCTCGAAGGCAAAAAATACAGCCTTCTTGGGACCCGATAACATCCCAGGCTGCATCCTACATGAACTCAGACAGGAACTTGCAGCATCATTAGGCATCCTACTCAACCAAAGCCTGAGTAATGGATTCATCTCAGTCAAGTGAAGGAAAGCCACTGTCATCCTTTTGCACAAAGGTGGAGCATCCACCAATCCAGGAAATCATAGACCTAGTGGCCTAACTAGCCTGATGTGCAAGGCTATGGAAAGGATTATCATGGACCTCATTAACAAGGACATTGGAAACCTCCAAACAAATGATCCCACGCAGTTTGGTTTCATCAAGGGGAGGTCATGTCTGACTTTTTTGAGACAGCTGCCAAAGCCATGAAAGAAGAGAAGATGATGAACACCACCTGACCAAGGCCTTTGATACTATTCCTCACTGTGGTATAATAGATAAACTCTCGCAGCTAGGCATCAATCTGTATGTTACCAGATGGGTAGTAAAGTGTCTCACTGGTAGAACCCACCTAGTCAAAAGTGGGGAATCCACCTCAAGCAGTAGACTCGTAATGAGCAGTGTACCCCAGGGATTAGTCTTAGGGCCTTTGTTGTTACTTTTCTGAGATGCAGGCCAAAACCAGTGGGCTATGACTGACCAAGTTTGCAGATGACTGCAAACTGGGTGCTGCCATCAATTCCCCTAGTGATGTGGACATTCTTCAAGAGGGTCTCTCCCAAACAAATGACTTGTGCCAGAAACATGGCCTCAAACTGAATGCCAAAAAATGCATCATCATCTCCTTTGGTGAGAGTGACGTTCCCACAAATTATCACATTAAGAACACGGTCCTAAGCACTCAATCACTCGTGAGGGACTTGGACACCCAGATTGAGAGCAAACTGACTTTTGACCACCATATTGCCTCCATTGTACAGAAAGCTTTCTACATGGCCCACCTCATTAGTAAGGGTATCTCATCCAGGGACAAGGAGGTCATAACATCCCGGTAGTCTTCCCTTATAAGACCCATTATTAAGTACAATGCCCCTTTCGTCATGTACCTCATAAAGCATATGCAGCAGCTGTAAAGACCACAGAGGTTCCTTACCAGAAGATTCCAGGGTCTCAAACATCTACCGTACACAGATAGGCTAAAAGCTCTGCCCCTCTACTTAGTCTCAGAGGTGACCCCTGTCTGGCATACAAAGCAATCTTAGACCCTGCTTTTATGGGACTGCTGCATATCCACAAGTCAGGCTTCACTCGAGTAACCCGCATGCATGACCTCAACCTGGTCTGCAACATGAACAGGACTCCCCCCTCTGAGGAATAGACTACCTCTCCACCTCAAGCAGAGTACCTCATTAACCCTTTTTAAGCAGAACCTGTATAACTGGATGGGTTATAGAAAATATACCTCTGGGATTCCACATGTGTTCCTGCTGGAGAGGGGCATCGGGTGTTGACTTATCTGAACATGGGCTACATTCTTGGGCTAGGCTTGTAAGGGCCTCATGCCCAATAGCCTAGTAAATTCCTATGATCCTATGATAATTGATAATGTTTATTATTTGATGTCTGTTTAAAAAATGTTTGTAATATGTTGGAGCATTTCTCTTTGGATTTCCATTGAAAAGGGTTTTTTAAGTAAAACCAGTCTCACAAACCCAGTAGACAAAAAAAAAAAGAAACATTTCATTTTTCCTGACTCTCTCTGTTTTGGCAAATTATTACACAAATATCACTTTCACATTCTCAGACTCACTTCATGATGTGAGTGTCTTCTGAATGTAGATTGAGACACCTTCTTTTTTCTACTATAGAGCAGTAGCTGGTCTCAGTGTGTGGAAGGTGTTATAGCTCTACACAGGTGGAGTGCTCTCTGCTATTTTAAAACATGTCTCAGTCTCTACCCATATGTCAATATCAGCCAGGGTGAGAAAGATTTTTGGGGAGTGGAGCCTTTTGCTTAGGCTCCTAACATTGATAAGTAACACCTTTATATTTTCCTTTGCTTGTTTTGTTATGTTGGTAGGTTTATCAGGCTGGCATTGCCCATTAAAGGCATTATGGTGTCAAACAATGTCTTTGCCAGTAATTAAAACCCTAGAGGGGACAGATGCAGGTCATTAATGAACATGGCAAAAAGCTTGTGCTCACCTATTGCTTCCAAATAATGAAACTGTATTAGAGCTAAGAATCTGGGAATTTATTGGATAGGAAGTGGTGTTGGTGTTGGTGTGTGTGTGTGTGTGCATGTGTGTATTCTTGTGGCTGTATTTGTGACTGTATGCAGAGGGATGAGTGACCACAGGTGTGCTTGTGTGTGTGCATGTGTCGGCCTGGGTTGTCACGGTAGGGGGGTTAGTGTGGAGATAGGTAGGGAAGGTGTGTGTATGTGCATGTGTATGAGGGAATGGGTGAATATGTCTGTGAGTGTAACTGGGGGTGGGAGAGCTGTATGTATGTGTGTGTGTGTGTGTGTGTGTGTGTGTGTGTGTGTGTGTGTATGGATGTATGATAAATGAGTAAATGTGTGGGGGGGTCTGTCACATCTCCACAATTCCCTACAATAATGAACAAATCCTGAAGTACTGGGGGTGGGGAACACTAGATACCACAGATGTTATTGTGCTATAAATACACTTAAAAGGTATCAGAACAATGGTTTGTTGCATGAAAAAAGTGGTAAAGGGGGAATATTAGACACCAGGGACGCTCTATATTTGTTCTGTAAAGCCACTTGAAACATTTTAATTCTGTACCATCAACACTTGAGTACAACCCTTTAGCAGAGTGTTAGCTCTCTCTCCACTACCACTTGACAACAAGGGTATGCCTGGCATATTACAGTAAGTCTTTGAAAATTAAAAAAAAAAAATAAATAAAGTAAAACTGGGAAATTTTAGACACTGCACCCTTAACACAGAATGCAGCTTGTCATGCAATAGCCTTAGCCCTCTACACTAACTGAGGGTAGTTTTTACATTATAAGAAGTAGGACAGTCTAATGTCTGGCATTATTCACTGATTGTAACAGTCTGTGAGTTACAAGGGACAAGGTATATTTAACAGGCAACAGCAGCAGCGTTCTATAAAATCAGGCACAATTGTGAAGAATGGAGATATGTCCATGGTGGGGTGGTGGTCTTTGGGACAAAGTCAGGTGGAACAGTAGGGAATATTTTTAATCTATCACTTGGACTCACTGAAAAAGTCAGTAGAGCAACAGGTTTTGCATGATAATGATGTCTATGAACAATAAGAAAAATAAAACTGTGGCTGACCAAGTTCGCAGATGACTGCAAACTAGGTGCCATAATCGACTCTCCAGCCGACACAAGCATCCTACAAAAGGGCCTCATAGAAACAGACAACTGGTGCCAGAGCCATGGCCTCAAGCTAAATGCCAAAAAGTGTATAGTCATCCCCTTTGGCAAAAACAAAGTGCCCACAAATTACCACATAGGTGGTAATCTATTAAGTACGGAAGAAGTAATTAGGGACTTGGGGACCCAAGTTGATAGCAATCTCTCATTTGAAAGCCACATGGCCAAAGTGGTTAGAAAAACATTTTATATAGCCCTCCTAATCATGAAGGGATTCACATCTAGATCTGAGGTGGTCATCGTGCCTCTTTACTCATCTCTCATTAGGCCCATACTTGAGTACAATGCCCCTTTTGGGATGTACCTTACCAGACACCTGCAGCAACTGGAAAGACCCCAAAAGTACCTCACCAAGAGGATCAAAGGGCTCAAACAGATGCCATATGCTGCCCGGTTAAAGAAATTCCAGCTCTACTCAGTGGCATACCACCTGTTCAGAGGCGATCTGTGCCTGACGTATAAAGCCATGTCCAACCTGGAATTAATGGACATGCTGCACCTCAGAAAATCCAAATCCCATCGAGCTACGCACATGAGAGACTTGAACCTCAGCACTGAAATAAATAGGACATGCTGGAGGGACAGATTCATAACTCAGAGGCTCCCTTCACTCTGGAATAAAATCCCAGTCCAGGTTAGGCAGAGTCCCTCATTGACTTTCTTCAAGAGGAATCTTGATGAGTGGATGGGAGATCGTAGGTTTACCCCGGTATCACTTCTGTGTCACTGTTAGACAGAGGCACAGTATACTAACCTTGAAAAAGGGCATAGCAAAATTCATTTAAAATGGGTGGCAAAAGCCAAACACACTCTGGCTAGGCTTATAAATGCCCTAGGGCAGATAGCCTAGTATGAACGTATGAACCTATGAACCTATGTATGACATTATGGAATGAATGTAAGGATCTGTGATTTATGAGGGCTGGGGCAAATTGTCCAGTAATGAGGTTTTTATATATTATGGCTAACATTCCCTGAATCACATTTTCCCACATGGTGGAAATAGTTCCTTATAGACACAGTTCTTACCACAGGTGAGGCTTTTTTTCTGAATCCCTGGGAGAATTTTTTTAATTTAAATTCTAGTATACCTCATTGCACAAAATAAATAAATTATGTAACATGTTTATGCAGCTGTATTTGACATATTCTTTAACTTTTGTAAGATTTCATTCAGATCCAACTTAGTGTACTTTAGGAAAGTTGAGAAGCATATAAATGCCACACTAGGTAATAAAACAACTAACTCATGTTTTAATTATAGGTGGTAGTAGAGGAATCAATTTATAGGGAGGAAAATACATTAAAGGAAGAGGAAAATTGTGTTTAAGGTATGATTGTTCTTCAACAATTAAGAAACATAATTCCTATATGGTGATGTCAGAATACAGAGAATAATGCTGAGTGAACTGCGTTTATACCCATACACCACTTTCATCTGAAGAGGAGAAGTGCAGTAGTATGGCTTATGGAATATCCACTGCTGAAGGAGAGAGTGACATGTACATCTGTGGCCTCTACTCACAACTAAACATGTAGGCAAGCAATTAGCATGAAGCAGGCCTTTCGTATCTAGGAAGCCTGCTTTAAAAGAGGGAGGAGAGACCAGTGACTGCCGACCCGAATCTCTCTGTGCCCAACAAGATCACTGGATTATATAGTTGTAGCCTTTAAAAATAAGTATGCCCTCTTTATATCTCACTGACTGAACACCACACCAGCCTTCAAAGAACTAGACTCAGAAAATGTCACACCATTCTGTCTCGGCCTTGATAGCAGTCTCAGACTGAATTTAGCATGCACTAAATTAGGAAATGCTCTTAGTCTTAAAAGCATTTTATGCATAACTTTCCTGCTGGCTGCAAAATCAGTGTACTAAAGGGCAGCATGCATATACTTTTATATATATATATATATATATATATATATATATATATATATATATATATAAATGAGTATGAACACTAAGCAGTCGTCTGAAGTAATTTATACCCAGATAGGGATGCAGGCACACAGCATTTATATGTGTACCCCACTCCTTCTTATATTGTGTATCTCAATCATATTTATATAAAAACAAAACATTTAAGCTAGTTTTAAGGAAGTATATACATTAGTCCCTTTCTATGTGACTTTTTGTTTGAGCTATATGCTACTTAAAGAGAATCAGCATAATTCTGATGTGTAGTATAAAAATCAGACTGCATGTAGCACTTTATTTTTTCCTTATATTTCTTTCTTTCTTTCTTTCTGTTCTGATTACTGGATTTTCCAGCTGAGTAATGCATTGTTTAAAGTGAGGCCCAGAAAGAATATATCCTGTGACATTTACACATATCTGACAATCATAAGATAACATAAATATTTATTCAGGAGGGTCAATGAAACATATACAATAACAATTCAACAGTAACTCAGTAAGACAAGGCAAGAGCAATTGTGCACTACGGCAATGAATTATATACTGTAACAGTTCAAATATAAAAGCAGAACATCACTCAATAGTGTGACACTATAGACTGAATTAGTTAGACTTACAGTCAATAATATGGAAGCAATGTATGAATTGCTTGCTTGTCCTCTGTTGATCATTGGTTCTACCTCTTGGATATCACACTGATTCATTGTTTCCTGCTTGGAGATAGTCCTATATCCCAATTATGCTTTGAGGGTGAGGATCTGCCTTACTAGGGGCAGATTTTCAACTTAGTGTGTCTCCTTCCCACTGTACCTGTCCTGATCATGTTAAAGGGCTTGTCATGCAGTAGGCTAACTTATTGCATCCAAACCCGTGTATGTGATATATTCAAAGTCTGACCTCACTTGGAAGTTGCACCTTCAGTACAATCCCTAGCCTCCACCAGGGTGTCAACCACTGTGGTGAAAATGTGGAAATTTTATTTATTTGTCCTTTGTTGACTGGGTTTGTCCCACTAGGCTAGTAGCCTCTTTTCAGGGGAGACCTAAGGTGGTATTTATACTATTAGGGGAAATTTGGCCAGGGCATCAGGGAACTTCCCCTATTCTTGGTAGTCGGGGGAAGGATTTGTGTGTTACACATCCTGACTTCCTGTTTCCTGTCAAGGTGCAGAGGCAGCCAGGAGGAACAGAAAGAAAATATGGTTGATTCAGCTTTGGCTGAAAATGAAGTGAAGGTTGATGTAATTGTAGTTGAAATAGTAGAATTGCTACCAGAAGTTTTTTTTTCTGATAATGCTGTGGGTGCAGAAAAAACAGTGATATTGGGAGAAAAGGAGATTGTAGCTGTAACAGAGATGTATTCAGAGGAAAACTTTCAGAGAAGATTGTTTCAAGGAGAAACAGTTACCTCTAAGAAGTGCATAATTACAACCCCCCAATTGGGAGGGTTGCGGGATGATTATTTGGAAGAAATGGTAAACCAGTGAACCAGAAAGTGAAGCAGCAATGTCATGGAGTGACATCATGGAGAAAATAGAAGAAAAAAAAGGAGACGAAGAGACTGTGCCAGAAAAAGTTCAAGAGACAAAAGCTTATGCGCAAACTGTGGGAGAAGGAGCAAAGAAGTAAGAAGAAATAAAAGAAACAAAAAAAGAAGTATACAGTATGTGTGATCTGTAAAAAAGAAAAATGTTTGGACAGGTATGAGGTTTGGGACTGTGTAATAGCACCTCTGGATGTCAAAGGAAAAGAGGTAAGAGCATTAATTTTAAGTAATAAAGAGACTTTTTGTGACTTGATATTTGAGACTGGGTAGGCCATGCAAAATTTTTTGGGTGTGTATGAACAACAGAAAAATATTTATCCATGGTCAGAATATGTCATCAAGCTTTTTACAGACAAACAAAAAAAGGAATAATGATCCAGTTTAGAAATGGAGTTAAAGCAAAAGAACTGAAAGAACATTTATTAACTCAATGTAAAGAAGTAATGGACACTACAGAAATATATGATGAAAGAGGACTATGGAGTGGGGGTGGGAATGTGGTGTAATATTGAAAATGGAAAATGATAATGTTATGCATGCACCTAGTATCATAGGTTCATTGGATAATACAAGGCTATTGACCCAGAGGCCCTTATAAGCCTAGCCAAGAATTTTGCCCATGTTCCTTCAAAGTCAGCACCTGTTTCCCTTGTCCATCAGGGACACAGGTGGGATCCCAGGGGTATATTTTCTGTTTTCCATCCAGTCATCTAGGTTCCTCTTAAAGAGGGCTAGAGAGGTACTCTGCTTGACATGGAGAGGGAGTCTATTCCATAGAGAGGGGAACATTATATCACTCCAGATGGGACTGAAGGCCACAATCACTAGCGTGGGAGGCCAATGCCTTATCCATTAGGCCATTGGGGCCTCATTGATGTTCATGGTAATAGAGGTTTTGTGCAATACAGGGGTCAACCAAAAAATTGTTATTTTTGTGGAAAAAAATTATCATTTAATTAATGAATGTGATAAAAAAAGATGTTATTTATGTGGTAAAAGAGGGCATGATGGAAAAAATGTGATTTAATGTGCAAAAAATGTGGCTGTCAAAGCTAGAATGTGAAATGAATGTGCAAGAAAATGAAAATGAAAATTAAGGTATATAGGATAAGGAGACAGAATGTGTTATACAAGAAAATGTACAAAAAGATGTAACTTATAAAGAGGTTATACACAAAGTTAAAGAAAGTAACAAGGAAAAGGAAACAGTGGAGGCAAGAGAGGGAGAAGCTAATTGGGGCACAGTAAGAAATAAAAAATAATTTGATAGGGAAAAAAGTTAAAGAAAGGAAAAGAAAATTTAAAATTTCATAGTGGAACTGAAAGTTCGACTGCTGAATCCTACACTAAGGAACTGTACGAGCACATCCACTCGTGCATGAATCGTGCCATCCCAAATAGAACCAAGATGTTCTCCAAAAAAGGAAGCCAATCTGGTGGTCCCCTGCCATAAACAAACTTTACAACAAAAGGAAGAAACTGTTGCAGAAAAGAGGAAAATCCCAGGATGCAAAAAACTCACTTACCAGCTTCAGTAAGAAGCTGAGATCCCTTATAAAATCCTCCAAAGCTAGTTACGAAAATAAAACTGCCAAAGATTCCAAAGACATCCACAAGACATTCTATAACTATGTCAAGAATCTAAATGACAATCCTCAGATCTACTCTGAGCTACAACAGAATGGCATTAAATATACTGATCCCAAGGATATTGCCAATACACTGGCAGATCGATTCAGTGCCAACTTCACCCGCCCCTCACCCCCTAAATGGCCCATCTCAATACCGGACGATTGCCAAATTCCGGTAATAATGGCCACACAGGTAAAAAACGCAGTCTCCAAAGCTAAGAATACAGCATCCATGGGACCAGATGACATCCCGGGCTGTGTACTACATGAACTACAAAATGAACTGGCACCTCACCTAAGTGTCATGTTTAATCATACCCTCACCTCAGGCTTCATGCCCACTGAGTGGCACACAGCTACATTTATCCCACTCCACAAGGGGGGATCCACCTTGGATCCTGGGAACTACCGCCCCTTCAGTCTGATGAGCCTGATCTGCAAGGCCATGGAATGTATTATCATGGAACTTATAAACAAAGACATTGGCAACCTTAAAACACTGGACCCCACCCAATTTAGGTTCGTGAAGGGCCGATCTTGTCTCCTGAACCTGATTGACTTCTTTGAATCAGTCTCCAGAGCTGTGGACGAGGGAAAGACAGTCCACACAGCCTCTCTGGATCTTGCCAAGGCCTTTGACACCATCCCCCACTCTGAAATCATAGATAAACTTACTAAGCTGGGCATTAATCCCTACGTCACTTGATGGGTTGCCAACTGGCTTACTGACAAAACCCACACTATAAAAGTAGCTGACTCCAAATCCAGCTCCAGACAAGTGACAAGTGGAATACCTCAGGGTTCAGTCCTGGGACCTCTCTTGTTTGGCATCTACTTTTCTGAAGTACAGGCCAACACTAAGGGACTCTGGCTAACAAAGTTCACAGATGACTGCAAACTGGGAGGCATTATTGAATCCCCAAATGATGTTGATACTCTACAAAAGGGCCTTACAGAAAAAAATGCTTGGTGCCAGAGCCATGGGCGCGAGCTCAATGCCAAGAAATGTATAGTTGTCCCCTTTGAGAAAAAAACATATACCTGTGAATTACCACATAGGTGGCAGTACACTAAACACCGAAAGTGTGATAAGAGACTTAGGGACACAGGTGGACAATGATCCCACCTTCAATAACCACATCACCACAACAGTCAGGAAATCCTTCTATGTGGCACACCTCCTCACTAAGGGCTTTTCATCCAGAAAAAAGGAGGTCATTGTCCCACTGTAATCATCCCTTATTAGACCCATTATAGAATACAATGCCCCATTTGGTATGTACCTCTCAAGACATCTGCAACAATTGGAAAGGCCGCAGAAATACCTCACTAAAAGAATCACAGGCCTAAAGCAGATGCCCTCTGCTGACTGCCTTAAAAACTTCAGCTATACTCTGTCGCATATCGTCTACTCTGAGGCGATCTCTGCTTAACATACAAGGCCATGTCAAACCCAGAGCTGTTGGACATGCTACACTTAAAGAAATCCCAATCCCTCAGAGCCATACACTTCAGGGATCTAAACCTTGTCATCACAATAAATAAAACATGCTGGAGGGGATAGGTTCCTGACCCAGAGACTCCCCAGTCTTTGGAATAGACTGCCCATACATGTCAAGCAGAGTGCCTCTATGGCCCTCTTCAAAAGGAACCTTGATGATTGGATGGGAGAAAGGAAATTCACCCCGGAGATCACGTCAGTCACCCTGCTAGACAGGGGTCCAGGAAATTAAATAGTGTAGGAAGAAATAACCAGGGAATTGTTATGGCTAGGCTTGTATAGGTCCTAGGGCCGATAGCCTAGTACCAGCCTATGAACCTATGAAAAACATAATGATTAGAGAAAACAAGAAAGGAAAGGGATAACATTTTATTATACTAACTGTTCTTAAAAGCTGAAAATATTAGCTTTAAAAGTGAACAGTTTGAAAAATCTTAAAAGGTGAATAGGTATATTGCAATGGTGTCCTGCAGTAGATGAACATGTTATTGTTTTAGAAGATATCAAATTATTAACAGAGGAAAAAGAACACAAACTGAAAAAATTTGGAATGGTGTGGTAATTTGGAACATGGGGAAAAAAACATACTCATGCATATCTATATTATGTCAAGAAAGCTTTAAAATATTAGATGCAATCATAGTGGAACTAGGCCAAACTATGGTAATAGATGTGAGATGGAAAAATATGTGTATAAAATTATAGCTTTATATGCATATGTAACAAAAAAGAGAGAGAAATGATGTTTAAAACTATTCTTGAATCTGCTTGTATAAATATGGACATTATAGTGGTGGGTGATTTCAATTGTAATTTAAGGAAAAATAAGAGCAACTGTAATTTTAAAATGGCTAAAGAAATTATGAGAAGTGGAAAGTTAAGTGTATGGGAGAATAACCACTGGACCTATAAAAGGAATGAAATTAGGACAAAAATTGTTTATTTTTTAATACCTGATAGTTTAAAAGTTATAAAAAAAGGAATTAAGTATGCTGGATTTTCAGATCATGTGGCAATATGGGTTAAAGTACAAGAAAATGAAGAACAACATAATGCATCAGAGATACTTCAGGTGCAGCTAACATTGGGTAAGACAGCAATTTAGGTCGTAGCCTGCTATAGTTCCCCAACAATGTACCAAGACTCACACTCCACATTCCTAAGCACATTGTAGAATATTGGGGTCCAACCTAACACTCTCATACTTGGTGACTTCAACTACTCCTCCATTAACTGGGAAAACTACTCATGTGCCAATACACTTGCTGAACATTTCCTGGAATTTATTAATTCAAATGCCCTGGACCAGCCCGTTCTTACCCCCACTAGAGGTAGCAAAATCCTTGACCTGGTCATTACTAACATGGGCGACCATTGCTCTACACCAATAGTTAACTCCTCCCTGGTTAGTTCCGACTACAAACAAATCACCCTGGATATCCACACCCCCCCCCCCTCAAAGTAACCACCATGAAAAACTTCTCCAAAGCTAACTTTGAGCTCCTAAAAACAGAAGTGGCTAACTTCATGGCACCCATGCAAATGGAGAATAGTTGCATGACTGTCAAATCATACACCAATACACTGTACAAACACGTACACAAATGCATGGATCTCATCATACCCAATAGTATCAAGATGCTATCCTCCAAAGAAAGGAAGCCAATCTGGTGGTCCCCTGCCATAAACAAACTCTACAACAGAAGGAGGAAACTTATGCAGAATAAGATGAAGTCCCAAGACTGGAAATAACACCCTTATCAACCTCAACAAAAAGTTCAGATCCCTCATCAAATCCTCTAAAGCTGGCTATGAAAACAAAATTGCAGCAGATAGTAAAGACAACCACAAGGCCTTCTAGAGCTATGTAAAGAATCTCCATGGCAATACCCAGATTTTCTCTGAGCTACTGCACAATGGTACCTCCTATACTGAGCCAACAGATATTGCTAATATACTGGTTGACAGATTCAGTGCCAACTTTACCCCTCCCCCCAGAAGGACCAATCACAATACCAGTAGATTACCAACCACCCAGTATTACTGCTGCACAGGTTAAAACAGCACTGTCCAAGGCCAAGAATACAGCTTGCAAGAGACCTGACAATATCCCTGGCTGTGTTCTACATGAACTACAGAGTGAATTGGCACCTCACCTGTGTGCCCTGTTCAATCACAGCCTCACCTCAGGCTTTGTCCCTACTGAATGGAGCATTGCTACAGTTATCTCTCTCCACAAAGGAGGAGTGACTACAGACCCTGGGAACTATCACCCCATTATCCAGATGTGTCTGATATGCAAAGCTATGGAACGCATCATCATGGACATAATAAACAAGGATATAGGGGATCTCCAAATTCTGGATCCCACACAGTTTGATTTTGTAAAGAGTAAATCATGCCTGCTCAACTTGGTTGACTTCTTTGAGTCAGTCACCAGAGCTGTTGGTGAAGGCAAGGTGGTTCATACAGCCAACCTTTATCTGGCCAAGGCATTTTGACACCATTCCCCATTCAGGAATCATAGAAAAACTCACAAAGCTAGGCATCAACTCCTATATCACAAGGTGGGTTGCAAACTGGCTCACAGACAGAACTCACAGTGTGAAAGCAGCAGACTCAAAGTCAGACTGCCGACCAGTCTCTGGCTGACAAAGTTCACAGACGATTGCAAGTTGGGAGCTATTATTAACTCCCCATGTGATTTTGAAATCCTACAGAAAGGCCTCACTGAGACCAACAACTGGTGTTAGAACCATGGCCTTAAGCTCAATGCCAAAACATGTGTTGTCATCCCTTTGGGAAAAATCCGGTTTCCATAAATTACCACATCGATGGTAGCCCACAGAATACAGAAGGTGTTATAAGAGATCTGGGAACACAGGTTGACAGCAGCCTCTCTTTTGACCAACACATTGTCACTGTGGTTAGAAAGTCCTTCTGTGTGGCACATCTCATTACTAAGGGTTTTGCATCCAGGAAGAAAGAGGTCATTGTCTCCTTCTACTCTTCCCTCATTAGGCCAATCATCAAGTACAATGCCCCATTTGGCATGTACCTCATTAGACACCTGCAACAACTGGAGAGGCCACAACAGTACCTCACAAAGAGGATCCAAGTCCTTAAATTCTTGTCCTATATGGACAGACTAAAAAACTCCAATTATTATCTGTCTCATATCACCTACTTAGAGGCTATAAAGCCATGTCTGATCCAGCTCTGTTAGAAATGCTACATCTAAAGAAATCCTAATCCCTCCACACCACATGCTCCAGTGATCTCAACCTCATTGCCACAATCAACAGAATGTGCTGGAGGGACATGTTCATAACACAGAGACTGCCCTTGCTATGGAATAGACTTCCCATACATGTCAAACAGAGCACCTCACTTCCCCCCTTCAACAAAAACCTTGATGAGTGGATAGGAAATAGAAAATTCACCCTGGGGATTACTCCAGTGGCTCTACTTGACAAAAGCACTGGGATCTAAGGTCGGGTGGCACGATGTCAGGGTAATCGTATGGGCTAGGTTTGTAAAGACTCCAGGGTCATTAGCCTAGTACACACCTATGAAACTATCGGGTCTATATCAGAATAGCAAAGAGGCATTTAATCAAATGCCACTTCGTCGACACATAAAGAGTGAATGCACAGAACAGAGATTTCTTTCTCTGGGAAAGAAATCGCTTGGCCTTCCCTATGTGTTTGCCCCTTTCCCCATTGTAGTGCGATCTTGGAGTTGGTATATTAAGTTGGGGGTGTGTGGGGGGGCACATGTTTGAAAGTGTGTGTGTTTGATTGTTAGTGCTACTGATTTCTTTCCCAGGGAAAGAAATTGGTGTTCTAAGTGTTCACGCTTTAGTGCGTTAGATGTTTATGTGTTGGCAAAGAGGCATTCAATTAAATGCCTCTTCGCTATTCTGATATTGACCCAACCTATCAACTTATATATAAGAATAGGAAAAGGAATAAAGAGAATTAATGAAAATGAATTAAATTTGGAAGAGAAAAAAGAACTTGTGGAATTATGGAAAAATCATACAACTATGGGGAGTTTTATGAGAATTGGACTGTTTGGTGGCTTAATTTTAAAGAAAAATATAAAAACGTATTTTTAGAATGTATAAGAAAGAAAAGAAGAAAAGAAAAAGTGATATAAGATAGCAAAGAAACATTTAGAGACTTAGAGAAGAAAAATTTATTTTATGGAAAGGAAAGAGAAATATATAAAATGAATCAAATTAAAATTAACAACTTGTTATATAAGCACAAATATTGTTTACAAGGAAATAAAGAAGAGGTAGCACCATATCTGAGTAAAAATAATGAAGGAAAAATAATAACAGAATTACAAAATAAGGAGGGTATTAAAATAAGACAGCAAGAAGGAATATACAAAATAATTAAACAACATGTATTGGAATTATTTGTTAAGAGAGAAGTAAACATAGAACAAATTTATAAAGGTGAAAAAATAAATAAGGAAGATAAGGAGTATTTAGAACAAAAAAAAGAATTGAACGAAATTCTGAAAGATATTAACATGCATTCTGCAACAGGACTGGACAGAATTGAATAGGGTATGTATAAAGAAATGAAAGAATGGCAAAAATAATTTTTATAGAAGTTATGAATGAATGGTTAGAAAATGGAATTAAAGAGAAAGGGTTATGTCAGGAGTTACAAAATTTATATTAAAAAAAAAGGAAATAAAGAAGAGATAAAAACTGGAGACCTATAACATTGAATAATACATATTATAAACATTTTATGGGAATAATAACAAAAAGGTTACAGAAAAAAATGGATAGAATATATGACCAAAATGTATTTGGAAGAAAAGGAAAAGGAAGTCAAGAGTTATTATGGATAATAAGAGAAATAACTGATGATATAAATAAAAATGTAGAAGCAAATGTTATGATAGGGGATATAAGTAAAGCTTATGATAATATTCAATATAAATGATTATGGGGGATTTTGCAGGCATATAAAGTAAGCAAAAAATATTACAAGCGATAAAATCTGTTTATGAAAGGAACTATGTAAAACTAAATGTAAAAGGCTGGATAGGGGAAGAAATAAAAATAGAATGTGGAATAAAGCAAGGCTGCCCAGCTAGTAGTGCAATGTTCTCATTAGTTATAAATGCAATAGTGAAGGAAATTAATGAATGTAATAGTGAAGGAAATTAATAAAATGTCAAGTTGTGGTGGATACAAAAGGAATTGCAATTGCCAATAATGTATAATTATGTGGATGATATTGTATTAATTGATAAAAATAAAGTATGGATTGAAAAAGTAAGTGAAAAATTAAGTATACATTTTGAAAAAAATGGTTTAAGTATAAATAAGGAGAAAAGTAAAGGATTTGGTTTTGAAGGTATGATAGGAGGTGCTTAGTTCAATGAAAAATATATAGATATATTAGGAATAACATTTGTAAGGAATGAATACAGATGACAACAATTGGATAATGTATTTAAAGAAGTAAAAGATATGACTAATTTTTGGAAATCATATAGATTTTCATATAGAAAGCAAAGCACACTTGTTGAACACCATGGTAACAGGAAAAATGCTTATGTTGCTAACATCTATATGATTCCTATTAAGTGTGAAAAGGAATTAATGATGATTATATTCTCTTTTATATGGGGCTCTAGACTGAATCCAGTCAAAAGAGGGATTCTGAGATTTGGGTTTAATAAGCCCAATAGTACTTGCAGCATCTTTAATTTTATATAAGGCATTAAAAGTAATTATGAAGGAAAATATAAACTTGATAGACATGATACTATATTATAAATACAAAGAATTGTGGGAAGGAATGTAAGTTAAAAATGAAGTAAAAGCAGTGTGAATGAATAATGAAAGTGTACCAAAACAAAATTGTGTTATGGAAAATAAAAAAAGAATATATGTGATAAAAATAGAAAGGAATCATATTTAAGTATTATGAAAGCATTTTATTGTATTGATCAATGGAAAGATTTAGAAATAGATAAGAAAAAAACATAATGATGCGATATAATAACTATAAAATATTAAAGAATGTAATGATTTTTGTATGGAGATTGTCTATTAGAAAATTGCTAGTTAAAGCAAATATGCCATACAAAAAAGCAAGATAGAATATGTAATAAATGTGGAGAGTTTGAGTCTACTGAGCATGTGTTTTTGAAATGTGAAAGAGTTAATAATTTATGGAAAGAAATATGCAAAGATAATAGGGTGAAAAGTTTGTTAAAATTTAAACAAATAAATATGGACATAATACAGTTTGGTTATTGTGGTGCACGTAAACAGGAAGAAGTGAAGAAAATGGACAGAGCACTATTTTACTTCATAGACTATATAGAACAAGAGACTAAATGAAATTAAATACATTGGAAAATGGACTGACAAATATTTTGGAAAAAAACAGTGTTTTGGTTGTGGATAAAAGAGTGGTGCTTAAATTAAAGAAGATGCTTAAATTGAAGTTTATAATGTATGGAGATTTGTAAATAGATGCAAATAATATAAATGTGTAAATAATATGTAATGTATATATCAATAAAAAACCTCTAGTCATCATTATTGTGAGTGGGATCCATTTTGGAGGAGCACTTCCAGGTTCCATTCCAGGTGTGTAGAGGTTGCCTGGGGAAACAGGGAGGCAGATGGGGAGAGAGAAGGAGATTATGGCGTGGTAAAAAAAGTGGAGGAGGAAGCAAATATAAAGACCAAAGAATGTGTGCAGGATTCTCAGGAAGTGTTTTAAAGATACCTGTATGATGGAGATGTGTCAGCAAATCATGGCTGTATAACTACATTCCTCTAGTCGGGAGAGTTGGGGGATGATTTATTTAAAGAAATGGTGGTGCAGTGTGAGCCAGAAAATGAAGGAGATGGTTCTTGGAGGGATATTCTGGAGAAAATACAAAAGGAGGATGCAGAGACAATCCCAAAGAACAGTGGTAAGATGGAAAAGAAAACATATGCAGAGAAAGCAAAAGAAGGCAAAAGTGGAATAGCAGAAAAGAAGGTAGAAGAAAATGAAACATAGAAGCACTTGCTAAGGATTCAAACTAAAGAAGACAAAGAAATGGACAGGTATGAAATGTGGGACAATTTCATAGCTTTTCTTGGTGTAAAAGCACATGAGGTAACAACATTTATTCTTACTAACAAAGAAGCATTTTGTGACACATTTAAGACTGTTTTTTATTGGAAAATATTCTTGAAGAATATGAAAAAAGAACAGCTGTAACCCATGAAATCATTATGTAATAAAAACATTTAGCAGGGGGAACAAAAAAGAAAATTCATGTACAATTTTGAACAGCAGTAGAAATACTCTGAAAGGACATTTGAAAACATTATGTGAAGAAGTACCAGCCATTGCAAAAGTTTATGACAAAAGGGGTTTATGGACTGGTGGCTGGGACTGTAACATTGTGTTAAAAATAGAAAGAGAAAAAAATATACATGTACCAAGCATGATAAAGGTGAATGGGGAATAGTGGTGTCATAAAGTAGTGGGGACAACCCAAAACATGTTTTTTTTTTTATTGTGGAAAAGAAGGACATTTGATAACTGTGACAAAAAATGTTATACTTGTGGGAAAATGGGACATTTTACAAAAATGTGAATTGAAATGTTATAAATATAACAAAACTGGACATTTATGCATCGGTTGCAAATATGAACATAAGAGTAATGAAAAGAATTAGAATAAAATGAACGAAGATAAGACATTTTAGAAGTAGTAGAAATAGAAGAAAAATGACATGAAAAAAAATAATAAAGCACACATTGAAGAAGGTTCTGAAATAAGTGATTAAGAAGACATAACTTGGGAGGAAGTAAAAGAAAAAAAGAGTTCTATTGGTAAAAGGGTAAATGTAGAAAACAAAAATGTAAAGAGATAAGTACAAAAGAAAAAAGAAAGGAAATGGATGAAAAAGAATTGATACAGTTACTGACTGAGGGTTGGTATAATAGTTAAGGTGTTTAATATCCAGACCCAAGGTATAGGGTTTGATCCTCCTCCTTTGGAAAGAAAAGTGGTTAAGCTTAGAATGGCCTATTAAGAAAGCTAGCCTAGAAATTAGCTATGAACTTATGAAAACATGAATCAAAGGGAAAATGAAAATTTTAGAGTGCTTTCTGTATATATGAATAGTACTAAGAATATAATAAGAAGGGTAGGGATTTTGGAGTGGTGTAATACATGTAATGAAGATGTAATTATATGAGAAGACACAAAATTTGTAACATATGAAGAAGGATTACAAACAGAGAAACTATGGGGAGAAACGATAATCTGGAATTTGGGAAATAAAAGATGTTCTGCAATAGCCATATTCTGTAGAAATACAATAAAAATATTAACTGTAAATTTAACAAAAACGGAAAGATTAACCATTAAAGGTTTAAAATGGAAAGAACAAGTATATAAAATTATAACATTATATGTTTATACTAACTGTAAAGAAAGGGAAAGATTATTTCAGCAGATTTTGATTATGTAGTTATAAATATGACTATTACAATAATAGAAGACTGTGATTTAAGAATCAAGCATAAAAAGAAATGATATAAGAAAAATGTTAGATGTGAGTTGTGATAAGTTAAAACTTTGAGACAAAAATTCATGGACTTACAAAAGGGGCATGTATAGAACTGAAATAGATTATTGTAGTATCAGAAAGTATAGTTATAGAAGAAGGTTGAAACTGAAACTGAATATATATATATATATAGCTGAAACAAGATTTTCTGATCATCTTGCAAAATGGCTAGAGATAAAGGAAAACACGGAATATATAAAAATAGGCAATGTAATAAAAATTATAAAGGAAGAAAGCATGGAATGAAGAAAGAAGGATATTAGCAATACAGTTATGGAAAGATCATATTACTGTAAGAACTTTTTATAAAATTGGTCTGAATGGTGGGTTATATTTAAGGAAAAATATAAAAAAAGTTTTTTAAAGTGGCAATATGATGTAAGAAAAGTAGAAACTGAACAATATAAAAGAACATATATTGATGCATTGGAAGATTTAGAACATAATGTTAGAAAGTATTTTGACATAGAAATAAATTATATGAAAGAAAGAAAAAAATGCAAACACAGATATATAAGCAAATATCATTTTTGTACAAGGAAATAGACAAGAAGTATCAAGCTACTTAAACAGATTAGTGAATGAAGATGGTAGTTTAATGACAAAAATAAAAAAAAATGTGAAAAAGGAAAGAGAAAGAACTCAGAAAAAGATTATGAATAGTGTAGTACAATATGTACAAAAAATGTTTAAAGAAAAAAAGGTAGTGAAAAAACATGGAAAGTAAAACAGTTAACAGAAAAAGAGAATAAATAGTTGGACAAGGAGATTTCTTTAAATGAGCTGGATATAGTATTAGGACAAGTAAATATAGACTTGGTTCCATGATCAGATGGAATAGGGTATGAAATGTATAAAATTTTAAGGGATTGGCAAAAAATAAATAAATAAAATAAAGATATTTGAATGAATAGTTAAATGAAGGTTTATTTATAAAGAATTATATACTTATATACTTAAATTCATATGGAAGAAGAAAGACAATCAATTAAAAAATCGGAGACCAACAGTATTGAACATTAATGATGATGCTATTTATGAAAATAATACCAAAGAGATTTGAAACTAAAATGGAAAATATTATGGAAGACGGTTTATAAAGTATAAAGGGGAAGGGTTGTCAAGAATTATTAATTAAAGTTAGAGAAATTGTGGATGATATTATGAATAGAAAATAAGAAGCAAAAATAATTATAGGAGACCTTAATACAACATCTGGACATGAAATCTTATGGGTAGCAATGAAAGAATATACTATGAGTAAGAATGTTAGAAAATTACATATGTTAGCATATAATAATAATAATAAAGTAAAACTACTTGTAAATAGCTGGTTAAGCCAAGAGGTACATATGAACAGTGGTGTAAGACAATGATATCCAAAGAGTTGTATACTCTTTGCATTAGTTATGAATGTGATACTATATGAAGGTTTAAGGATTCCAGTTCTTTTAACATATGCAGATGACATTATAATTGCAAAAAACAGACTTTGGATAAAAGAAGCAATAATTTGGACAAATGAGTGTCTAGAGATGATAGGGATGGCTTTAACTAAAGAGAAAAGTAAAGGTTTAGGTGATGTAGTAAAGATTGGAGGTATATATTTTACAAAGATTGAAATATATATGTTAGATATAAGGATGTAAGTAGAATTCAGTGGGAAAAAAATGATAGTAGAAATAAAACAAACCTTTCTTTTCTGGAGAACATATAAATTATCATTTCAGAAAAAGGGTTATTTGATAAATTCAGTACTGATGGGAAAATAGCATACTTTGCAAATATATTTATGTTGCCAACAGTATTTGAAAAGGAATTACTGCAGATATTGTCTTCATTTATATGGGGTTCTTAATTAAACACAGTAAAATTAGGAGCTTTGTATGTAAATAAAGAAGGAGGTTTAGGTTTAATTTACCCAGTGGTATATGCTGCTTCATTAAATTTGTGCAAAGTGTTAAAGTGGATAAATGAAAGAGATGAAAAATTAGTAGTAAAACTGTATAAATATAAGTATGATCATTTTTGAGGTATGGTAAAAAAAGAGTAAAGAAAGAGTAAAAGAGAAAACGAGTGTATAAATGAAGAAAATAAAATGTTACCAAGAAAAATATTTTTGTGGAAAATAAAAATTGATGATATAGAAAAAGAGAGAAAAGTATTGTATAATAATATAATGATAAAACATTATATGTAAAATCACAGAACACTCTAACAGATGAAAAAATAAAGCTATAAAAATTAAAAACAAATGGTGCAATCAGAAAGTAGAATGCCAAGATTTTTTGTGGAGATTGGTAATAGAGAAATTGCCAGTAAAAGGAAATATGCCATAAAAGAAGAAAAATATATTTTTCAAATGTAAAAGGGTAAAAAAAGTTATGGGGAAAACTATATAAAGAATGTTTTTAAGGAAATGATAAGAATAGAAATGAAGAGTAAGTTAAAAGAATAGGTAAAACATTATTTTATGTTATATGGATTATATGGAAAGAAAGAATAAATAAAATTATCTTTAATGGTAAGTGAATTTTAACTACAATATTAAGTAAAATCAGATGGTGATTATGGAAAAATGTGGGGGGTCTAATAGGGATGGACATTTAGTATGATTGTGTAAATAGATTTGTATATCTATATATTTGTAAATATTTGATATGGGCCATGGGATCTTTTACAGTCACCTGAACTACCACCAACTGAAGCAGATGGACATTGTTTTTAACCTCTCATCTAGATGATGATGCTCTCAGGAGTGCAGCATCCTTATTATGCTGCACTGCAGTGTCAAGAATCAATCTCCCTGGTGGGGAAATAGGTCCCACAGCCTTCTGTACCAAGCTCAAGTGTGCTACCTGTTGTACTACTGACACTACTACATGCTTATACACATACACTTTACACACTCTCTTCCCAGAAGGAGAGAGAGAGAGAGAGAGAGAGAGAGAGGTGAGCAAGCTCTTCCCCTTCATTTCTTTTTCATACTATATGGCTGTTCCAGTGCAGGGTCATTAACTAAACTTTGGTCACCCATCTTGCAGTCAGTTGTCTATTCCTATGTGTCATAGAGCCAGATATTAGAGTTGCCACCTTTGAAACTGTCAGAAAGCTGTCAAACGCCCCCACCCCTTTTACTATCCATTGCCCCACCCATTTTAATATTGCCTCTTGTGCTACCCATTGCCCCACCCATTTCAATAAGTAAATATGTATTGATTCTCTTTCATAGTTAAGAATCATGCTAATGACATTCTTGAAGAAACAGTAAATAAGGTTCTAAATAGAGTACATGAGCAAATATATAAACATTCTATGCATATTAAAGGTTGGGAAGAATTCAGAAAACTTTTCACATTATGGTAAGTGAATCTAAACAACAAGCAGCAATGAATAGGGCGTGTGCAATTCGGAAAACCCAGCAACACAATGTGGCCAGCAGAAATAACATGGTCAGCCTTGTTATATGCTAATGACTGTATAATGAAGTGCCATGTATGATAATGAAGCAAAACAACATGGTGGAACAATTCAGAAATGTTCACATTTTGCATAGTGACTCTGCACCAGCTTTAGATCTGTTCACAACCATTTGCTCACATTCAGAATGAGTAAGGTAGTGTACAGTTTTATGGGTTTCTGTAGCTATTGTAAATTTGTATCTGCAAGAGGCTCTTATTTATTTATTTATTGCAGTTGGTTTACCAGGATAGTCCATTGGGCTAAAATGAACCCGTTTTCAATGGAGTCCTGGGGAGAAAAGCTCCAAACAATCAAGGTTATAGTAGGTTATGAATGATAATTATACAAATGTAAAAAATATGAATGATAATTATACAATTTAAAAAAAAAAATTCAAGCAAACAATAACAAATAGTACACAAACGTTACAACTAATACAAAGTAGTGATTGAAACTAACAGATGATTAAAAACTAAAAAAAGGAATAGTGCAAGTAAATATTTAGAAGTCATTTTGTCCTAGGATTCAAACACTTAAATGAGCAGCGTCATATATTCATGCAAATATTAATATTCATGCAGATATCATAATAATAAGAATGGATGAGTTAGGAGTAATGAAACAGAAAAATGCTGGTGTAATCAGGGGAAGTAAGGAAGATGGGAAATGCCTTATGGGAATGGGAAATGGGAAGGCTCTTACAGCAGCTGCTGCAGTAAAAGGTATGTGGCATCAATCCCAGAGACAGTGTTGCAACCAACCACATTTAATATTTCATGCCCTCCATGGGAGTGACATAATGGACCATTACTGTGCAGATAAGGACACCATGCAAACTGTGGACATGCGTTTACCTCATTTGCAGCCCAGTGCAAGTTGTGGAGTAACTAACTCAGTGGATACAAAGGTATGTGAAGCTTTACAAATATTAGATAAAGAGACCTTTCAATGACCCTCTGGAGACACTGTAGGAGTATCAAAAGCATCTGCCTTTAACAGTGATGCATGTGGGGGAGCCAGTGTGTTTACCACATACTCCATAGGAGAGAGCCACACCATGCGGAACTTCTATACTATAGTCCATTTCCCTAGCCAGTAGACTATACCTGCAATGAACTAAAGACCCCACCTGATGAACTGGGAGGAGGTATGTGAACTGCAAAGGATATCTCTATCAACTTCTAGATGGCCTGAAATGCACAGGGTCAGGGTATTATCTATAATGTGTATAGATGAGAGTTTTTATGCACTTATAGTATTTTTTTCAGGAGAGAGAATATAAACTATTTTTTTATTACTGGATAGTGTTTTGAATAATAATGTTTTTATTTTTAATAATGAATGTTTTTATCAAAATTAGGTGTAGCTATGGGTACTCAAACACAAATACTGACCAAAAACTAATAAAACTAGTAAAATAAAAAAAACAACAGCAGGCCCAGCTCATGGAGCATTTATTTGTCCCAAAATAAAACAATAAAAATTAGTGCTTTTGTCTTGTGAATTATAAACTTCTTCAGATGAATTCAACACAAAATAAATGAACTAAACAGGTTCCCCACTTAATCATGTGATGCTAACAATTGGCTATTAAAGACATAACATATATTTTCAAAAATACAATTTAAATATGTAAAAAATAGTATTGTAAAAAATGTACAAGTAATGCCGTTCACATAAATTGATCTGAATATTAAAATAAAACATTATATTTCCACTACCTGTCAAACACCCTCATTTTGAATATTCTGCTTATACTGATAATGTCATTATTCCAAGAAATGCTGAAGCATTCAGGTAAAACTGCCACCGCAATTCTCTTTGTTCATGTTTTATTGACCAAGGGCCACCTCTTGGGCTGTATTCAACATTTTCTAGGCTAGGAAAACCATACCTATGATCATTATAACTACTCAAATGTTTATATAGTGCACTAGTTGACTTTTGCATACTTAGCTCATACATATGCTTGTAAATGCATTGTTTTAATTTGTGCTCTCTCTTGCCAATATAAAATGTGGGGCATTAATTACAAACAGTTATGTATACAATGCTCCACGTATGGCAGTTATACTGCCCATTAACCTTAATTGTCACTTCTTTGACTTTAATGCTGTTACCTATATGAATATACTGACACTGATTACATGACCCACATTTTAACATTTTTCCTGGGCTGTCCTTTTTATTGGTGAAAATGCTTTCAAAATAATTTTTGAGGCTACAACCTCAATTCTACATAATTTTGAGATGGGCAACAAGTTTCTCATAAATTCTTTTATTAAACAATAGAATCAGCCAGTTCTTGGAAATAATGGAGAAATAATGGAGACTATAGGGTCACTATCAGTATAACAGGTTATGACAAAGGTGCCGCAAAAACTGTCACCAAATTTGTCATCAAAAGTATTGTGACTAGTGCCTGAATCACCAATAGTTACTGGTTGAGAATTTACACATGTAGGTAGTGTTTCAGACCTAGTTGTAGCATAGATTTCCAAAAGGGGTACATATATATTGTTCCTCCTCTTATGAATTATTTCTTGCATCATAGATATAACCATGATGTAGGGTACCCGTGACTCAAAAACACGTCCTTCAATATATTACATTTTTATACATTCATCAAAATCAGATGCCATCCTTGTGACTCTCACCATCTGTCCCTTAACTGCTGCTCACTTTTGGTGGTAGGGATGACTACTGTTATAATGGAGTAGTCCATTGGAATAGATGGGCTTCCTAAATATTTTTAGATGACATCTAAAATATATAATATTGTAAAGTTGGATCTTCTCTGCATTAGTAGGCTGGGTCTCTTTCCTCTGTTTTTGTAAGTAAATAAATATGTTAATGCTGCAGAGAGGCTGAGCACAGTGTATCTGATAATTAATGTATTTTCCAGGCAATGTGAACTATGATATACTAATATCTAGCCCTACAGTTTGACAACGATCCTCAGGGATTTACTAAAACATATAACTTTTTATTATAGATGAACAGGTTAGAAATATGAAGCAAAAGCAGTGTGTTTTATAAAAATCATGGACAGCTGAAAGGTAAGATTCAGTGACATTATGGAAAATCAGAGACAACTAAAGAGTTATGGACTAGACTCCATAAGGGTAAGAGGGATTTTAAAAGCAAATGTTTAATGATAATCATATTTTTTAGCTTTTTTCAAGTGTCCACAATAGTAACTATTTTATGTCTAATCAAACCTTTAAATGTTAATGTTTAAATGATGATTGCTAAACAGTTCTTTACTAACAAAGTGCCACTACCTATGAGACATACATGCATACTTTTGATCAGTAGGACAAATGGCATTTATTAACTGTATTTCCTTAAATTTCAATGGATTAAATAACAGATGCAAGAGGGGAAGCTTAAACAGATATTTGAAGTTGTTTAATTCTTAAGTTAATTTTTTTACAGGAAACACGCTTATTAATAGAAGACACAAAGAAGCTAAATAATAAAAACTACACTATATTATCCAATTCACAATATAATCAAAACAAGGGGTGGAGGGTTGCTGTGTTATGGAAAAACTCACTGCCTATGCCTACGGTTACATAAACATATCAAGATGATACATGTATACTTTGTACTGTAACTATAAAGTATAATAAGAGGATATTAACTCTTATTAACTTGTACTGGGTTCCAGTAAAAGGAATTAAAACAGTTGCCCAACATCTAGAACAAGTAATTCAAAACCTTGAAAGACAATATAATTCTAGCAGGAGATTAATGTACATTGTCACCAAGTGATACTAACACGAGGTAAAAGAAGAAAACAGGCATCTGCAAAGGCATGGTTAAAATTTACTGAATTGTTTTAACTTAGAGAGATAAATGAATTTTCAGAAACAAATTCATTATTTTTTGCCCATTATTCCCATAGACATGGAACGGAATCCAGAATTAACAGAGTTTATGTCTCTAATGACCTTACTGATATACTAGGCAAAGTCAAAATAGTAACCTGTCTGCTTTTAGATCACAATGCAATTATCTTTGAGCTGTTTTTGAAATCTAGTAATAATGTTAAAATCAGAAGATTATCAGCATATATAACTAGTTTAAAAGAATTTAAGTTTTTTTATTGTAAAACATATAGAAATATTTTCCTTTATAGAAATTAGTAATATAGAAAATGATTCAGAAATTATTTATAGGATGCACTAAAAACATATTTTTTGGTAGAATCACTAACTGGTTGTGAAATAAAAAAGCAACGGGACAGATAATTACATGAAATACAAGAAAAACCAGATAAGTTAAAATTAGAAAATCAGACAAATAAAAATAATAATACAGAAGAGATTAATAAGCTAAACAACAAATACTTGGAAATCTCAAACAATAAAACTAAAATCAGCTGTGAGAAGTTTAAGATGATTAACTTCTCTATTAACCCAAAATCTATGTGCAATTTAACGACAAAAACATAATTACTAAGTCCATTTACATAAAAAAGTCTACTCACATAGGAAGAAAAGAAAAGCAACAGAAAGGAATTCAGAAATTATTATAATAACATCAATCAAAATAAATAAATACATATATATATGTAAAAAAATGCAAACCAAACTTATAAAAAGTATAAGTAAAAATCAAAATAAAACAAGTGAATAAAGTCAGAGAGTGAATTTATTCATAAAAACAGGTACGCACTTTCATGGATGAACCACTTCTTCAGACCTTACTAAATGTTAACATTTCATCATTTAAATAAACATACAATTACAACCAACCCAATAAGATTACTAAACACAAATCATGTGTTCAAATCTAATTAAAAGCAAATGGGTCTCCTATTCTTAAGTTTAAGTCTTAAAAGAAACCCTATCATTAAGCCCACCTTCTTTATCTACCTGTAATCTTATAATCCAAGTAAGTTCTCTGTCTTCAGTTTTATTCATAACATCCCCTATCTTACCATCATCATTAATCAAATCTATCACTTGAAATTTGAAAATATGTGTATTAGTTTCTAAGAAGTGCTGAGCCAATGAATTGTTAATATTAGCCTGTTTTATATCTCTAATATGTTCTCTCATTCTCTCCATTATAGAACGGTCAGTCTTGCCCACTTAGAACTTCAGGCAAGCCTGGCATTGTGATAAATAGACTGTCTAGATTTACATAAAACTGAAGGCAGAGAACTTACTCAGATTTTAAGATTACAGGTGAATAAAGAAGGTGAGCTTAATGATAGGGTTTCTTTTAAGACCTAAGCTTAAGAATAGGAGACCCATTTGCTTTAATTAGATTTGAACATGTGATTTGTGTTTAGTAATCTTATTGGGTTGGTTGTAATTGTATGTTTATTTAAATGTTGAAATGTTAACATTAAATAAGGTCTGAAGAAGTGGCTCATCCATGAAAGTGCTTACCTGTTTTTTTATGAATAAATTGACCCTCTGCCTTTATTCACTTGTTTTATTTTTACACATATATATATATATATATATATATATATATATATATATATATTGTGTGATGACCAAATGAAATGAATTGACAAACCAATCTCTAAGTCCGAACTTCAAACTCATATTTCTAAACAGAAACCTAATAAACTAACTTGTAATGATGAGATTATATCTGAACATTAAGCTATTACCTAAAGATGCTCCAGACGTACTACACAAGGTTTTTCTATAGTCAAGGACCTAGATAAATGTCCTCCTTCCTGGAAATAAACCCTTATCTCTCCAATTTTAAAAACTGCCAAAGATCCTACTTAATGCTCTTCATACAGGCTGATTTCACTTGTAAATGTAGCTTATAAATTGATCATATAAATTCATGCTAGTAAATTAAATATATTCTACCATTCATGACTGCTGAAAATTTAACTGGCTTTATCTTCAACAGAAATACTTATGATAATATTAAAATAATAATCATAATAATTGAGTATGCAAATAAAACAAAAGAAAACTTAACATTAGTGAGCCTTGATATCAATAGTGCTTTTGACTCGGTAAACTGGAAATATCTCTTGCTGGTTTTAGAGGAGTATAATTTCTCAAGTAGCTTCACCCATCTTATTAATCTTCTTTATAATGATTGTTTTGCATATGATAAAATAGGTACTTTTACTTTTGATTCTGTACAAGTTTTGAAAGCAACCAAAGATGTCCTGTTTCGCCTCTGTTTTTTACCCTAATTATGGAACCATTTGATACGTTTCTCAGATCAAATATAGATATAAATGGTATTGACATAAATGAGAATTTAAAGTCTAAAATTCAACTGTTTGCTGATGACATCCTACTGACATTAAATGACAATGATAATTCTCTATCTGCAGTTTGCTTAGCAATGGATGTATTTCAAAGAAAACCTGGTTTAACATTTAATGATTACAAAACAAAAATCCTACCTATAAATACAAATAAGAATAGAATCAAAAATAAATTCAGGAAATATATTGTCAAAGCGAAGAAAAATTAATTATTTAGGAATAATTATAACAGAATATTAGCTCAGACATTGTCTTCCCCATAGTGCCTTTTTTAGGCAATGCCAGACTGAAAGTGCTTCCAACATAGCAAGTCAAAACCAAGAAAATCTAAAGGTATTACTGCTCAATGCTAGGATTATAAACAAAAAAGGTCATGCCCAAGAAGCTCTCTTTGCCCTAGAGAATGCTGATGTCTATGCGGTGACTGAGACATGGTTTAAAGCCTGCAGAGAGCATACAATCAGTGCAAGTTTATTATGACTTCTACACATTTAGGCCAGCTACTTCACAGGCAGGGACTAAAGGTGCAGGAGTCTCTATTGCATCAAAAATAAATATACTTCAAGGCTAGTCAAACAGGACAATGCACTTGAGCTACTCCATCTTCAAATCACCATAGGTAAGATCCAATACCACTTCCTTACAAGCTATAGGTCCCAATTTATGACACAGGAAACCCATATCATGTATTTAAACTTATTAGAAACACTAACCATCCAACCTAATACTATAATCATGGTTGACTTTAATTACCACACTATTAACTGCGAATCCTATATGACACTAAATGTACATGCACAGAGATTCCAAAATTTTGTAAACACAAACTCCCTGTACCAGATAGTCAATACATCAACCAGGGGTGCAAACATACTGGATCTGGTACTCACTAATATGGTAGACTGCTGCACACCCCCTACTATAATGCCTTCCCTGGTAAGCTCAGACTACAAAATGATCTCCTTTGAAGTAAAATTAAAATCTTTACCCCCAGCTAAACCTGGAATATTCAGGAACTATTCTAAGGCTAACCTCGTGCTATTAAGTGAGAACCTGGCAAAATGTGAGGCCCCCCAGAAAACAGGGCATAAGTAAAATATCCTATGCAGACCTCCTCAAGGACTTATCCCTGTATTTTGCCTCCTACATGCTTTTGAGGGAGATCTATGCCTGGCATACAGGGCATTGTCAGACCCCACTCTGATGGACCTCCTGCATATCCATAAAACAGACAGCACCAGAATGACCCATTCTACAATGATCTCCTTTGAAGTAAAATTAAAACCTGGACCCCCAGCTAAATCTGGAATATTCAGGAACTATTCTAAGGCTAACCTCCTGCTATTAAGTGAGAACCTGGCAAAATTTCAAGCCCCCCCCATAAGCCCTGAGAACACTGCTGACTATGTAGAACTGTTTACAGAAACCCTGTACAACCATGTTAATAGCTGCATAGAGAGAGCTGTACCCATCATGAAGAAGTAAAGGACTAACTAAAAAACCAAACCACCTGGGTGGAATCACAAAATCAATAGGCTGTATAACAGGAGGAAGAAAATCATGGCAAAAATTAGGAGGTGCAGCACCCAGCAGGGTAAAAGCACTCTCAAACTAAGCAAACAGCACAGAGGACAAATAAAGCCAAATTTGAGGTAAGTTTGGCCTCCCAGACCAAGGACAACCACAAAGTATTCTTTAGCTATGTCCACAACCTCAAAGGCAATACACAACTGTGTGCAGAGCTCATTGTAAATCGAGCCACCTATACTGAGCCAGAAGATGTAGCAAACCTACTTACTGATAAATTCAGCTCCAACTTTACCCGACTCTCCCATCAACCTTCCCTCAGGAAATATCATCAGATAGAATTCCCCCTATTATCACTAGGGAACAGGTCCTAAATGCTCTGTCTGAGACCAAGACAATGGGCCCAGACAATATCCCAGGATGCATTCTAAATAGCATGAAACATGACCTATCAAGGCCTCTGTAATTACTATTTAACTGTAGCCTCCAAACAGGCTTCATCCCTCATGAATGGAGAAAGGCAACAGTCATCTCTTTGCACAAAGGTGGGCCATATACAGACCCTGGAAACTACAGACCCATACATCTCGCTAGTCTTATATGTAAAGCCATGGGAAAAAATTATCATGGAGATGATCAAAAGAGATCTAGTAAACCATCAGACACTGGACTAAACCAAGTTTGTTTTTGTGAAGGGAAGATCATGCCACTCAACCTGGTGGACTTCTTTGAGAAGGTCACCAAAGTAATGGATGAGGGAAAAGTCATTCACACTGCCTACCTTGACCTGGCCAAGGTATTTGACACAATACCGCACTCAGGCATTGTTGACAAACTCAAGATTTTATGTACAAACCAGTATGTCACCCAGTGGATAGCCAACTGACTCATGACAAGACCCAGGAAATTAGAACTGGGGAGTCTATCTTTACAAAGAGGCCAGTCACAAGTAGAGTCCCTCGGGGATCAGTCCTTGGAGAGCTCCTTTTTAGTATTTACTTCTTAGAAGTCAAGGCCAATGTCAGTGGTCTCTGGCTGACTAAATTTGCAGATGATTGCAAATTAGGAGCTGTCATTGAATCTCACACTGACACAAATGATCTCCAGGAGGGACTGGCACAGACAAGCTACTGGTGCCAGAGCCATGGGCTAAAACTAAATGCCAATAAATGCAAAATAGTATCATTTGGGAAGTCATCCATTCCTGGTAAATATCATATTAACAACACATTGACCCAGTAGTCAGAGACATAGGGACACACATAAATAGTAATCTAGCTTTTCAGCATCATGCATCTACAGTGGTGAGGAAATCATTCTATGTTGCACAACTTATAAACAAATATATGGCATCTAAATCCAACAAAATCATTGTTCCACTGTATTTGGCATTCATCAGACCTATCACTGAGTACAATGCCCCCTTTGGTATGTACCTAACCAGGCATATCCAACAGTTGGAATGTTCACAGAGGTTCCTCACTAAAAGAAAACAGAACATAAGTAAAATGTCCTATGCAGACCTCCTCAAGGCCCTATTCCTGTATTATGCCTCCTATAGGCTTTTGAGGGAAATCTATGCCTGGCATACAGGGCATTGCCAGACCCCACTCTGATGGACCTCCCGCATATCCATAAAACAGACAGCACCAGAATTACCCATTCTAAAGACTGAAACCTTGCCTGTGATATAAATAGGACCTGCTGGAAAGATAGGTATGTATCCCAGAGACAACAGACTGCCCATCCATGTAAATCCATGTGAAGTTCCTCCCTTACCCAATTCAAGTGCAACTTGGACAATTGGATGGGAAACTGGAAATTCATCCCTGGTTTATCACCTATGTCTCTAATGGACACAGGTAACCTGTAAATTGTTAATCTCCAAGGCCCATGCTTATACTCATCAAGGGTATTAGAAATTGTCAGGGATTTGGGATGCATGGCTAGGCTTAAAAAGGCCCTTCTGGTTGTTAGTCTAGTAAACACCATGAACCTATATGATAACATTAAATATACAGTAAATCATAATTTATAGTAACAGTATAAACAATATAAAGAATCTAAGACAAATGGAATAAATTTTTCCACGTGATGGAAGAGAGGATATCTATAATCAAAATGATTATCTTACAAAAAGTCTTATATATTATACAATCACTATCCTTACCCCCCACAAAAAGTTGTATTAAAGAATTTAATACTTTAATTTTGAGATTTTTCTGGTATCCCAATAAACTGAGAATTGCTTTAAACCATCATATGAGAAACTGAGCATCAAGAGGAATAGGGCTACCAGATCTATAATTATATTCACTATCATCAATTATAAAAACAACATATATTTGGATTAATAACACACAGCTAGATGGAAAGAGATTTTAGGAAATCTTTTTATAAACTTTAAACATAATAGACATTCTAATAATTAGCTCATACTAAATAGCAGCCTACATTGGTTATGAAAGGATTATGCTATAGGAAAAGTCATGAAACAAACGACTCCTGCTTCATTTCTACTATATTAAACACTTTTAAAAGTTTTATATATAGAAACCTGGTATAAAAAGCATGGATCTTCTTTATATTTCCTATGGCATATACGTCAAATAACATCTCCACCTCAAAGTTAGAAACAATGATCAAATTTAAATTCAAATAAATCTGCTATATTGGTTTCAAATAATGAAAGAGGAAAAGTTACATTATGTTGATTATATTAAGATCAAATATAATTTAGATAAAGACATGTGGCTAGATGTACAATCCTGTAGAAGGGGAAATTAAATTAATACAAACCAGGATAAGAGATCCTATCCCAAAATTAATTGAACATCTAATATTCTTAATGCAACAAAACACATCGGGACAAGGTCTAAATTTTATAGAGTTGTGAGGAGAGAAACAAAAAGTTGCAATGACAATTATTGGAACTATTTTACCCAAATTAATAATAGACTTGTGAGTGAAGAAGATAATCTAATATCTTCTAAAGATACTTCATCTCTTAGATGGAATATATTTACTTGAATTTTTTTGCATAGATCTTTTTTCACACCACATAAAACTGAATTAATGTTCAAGCAGAAACAAGTTTGTTGAAGATGTAAACAAGAACTTAAAGTGGATTGGCAACACATTTTTTTTGTTTGTACTGTTTTGACATCTTATTGGAATAACATTAATCTCTATTTACAGGCTTTTTTGGGGATACATTTATTTTATCTAAATCACTAATCCTTTTTAACACTTCTATTCTTATGTGTTAAAAATGAAATATCACAGCTTGAGGTGTATACTATCTATAACAAGAAATGTTATAACTGAGAATTGGAAGAACAAATCTACACCCTACTTCAAAGAATTTATAAACTTTGCAACTGAAGTCTGTCACCTGGAAATCATTACAAATAAGTCAAGAACAACCATGATTACCTCTTGCTACAATGCATGGACAAAACTTTGAGATCTGCTTGACAAGCAAAAATAACTGCATTTTAGATTTAATGTAATGTATAATAACTTGGATGACTTGCTGGTCAATGGCTACTCCTGTAAATAGCTGTTTTTTTTTTCTTTTGTGTGTAAGGTTTAGTTTAATTGTTTTCATTTATTATGTTCACAAATCTCTGACTGCAAATATTGTTGTGATTATTTCACAAACTGAAAATGCAATAAAACCTTAAAAAGAGAGTTAAAGACTTTGTGCAGCACATGATGCGACAGTGAAACAGATGCAGCCTTCACATTTGTTGTCATATAAAAGAAACACAGGATAGATGGGGTTTTGAAGACCAGATTAACCAACAACATGTTACTAAGCTTAAAATTAAAAATTAGATGAAAAATACAAGTAAACGTGCCACTTTGAAAATCCTATGCCTGTATGTCTTTCTCTTGCTGACTAAGTAATGTACTCTGGTGACACCAACTTTATTTCTACCATTAGCATGGAAGCAGAACTTCCTACAGAGTAAAATGTTATGGCTACGGATGGCATTTTCCTTAAAAAGAAAAGTAGGAATGCAAACCTAACTGAGAGAAAGACAGCCAAGGTAAGAGACTACTAAGGAAATGCATTTTGAGAATTGATGTGCTACGATTTTGTCAGTTTGCTGGACATTTCACAATGAATAAAGTACAATTATTTATCACTTGTCTATCAGCTTGTTGGACATATTTATTGTGTTATCAGCATATCTGTTATGCATTTGCTCAGTTTTATTGTCAAAACTTAAATATCATTACTGGTCACAAGCACAGATGTGCTGCCTTGATAAATAGCTCCTGTAGTTAGTATTCTCTTGTGCCAAACTAAATATGAGGTTGGATTTTTCCTTAACCTCCCATATGTTGTAATCAGACAAAACAGGTTTATGACATACCTGTGTAGTCCTATTATTTGAAGGTTTTCATGTTTACTGTATCAGTATCAACATAGGTAAGGATGTGATACTCATTGTTTTTGTATTTCTCTTACCCCATCTTCTTTGTTGCCATCCTTTCTCTTCTTTTTCATGCATTTATTATATTTTTTTATTTTTTTGGTTTCTCTCCATTTCTGTTACTGTTATATGCAACACCACAGCAGCTTGCATCTAACTCACTGGCAAGGCTTGTCATCACCCCACAGGTGGCAACAGTAGTGCCACTTCCCCACCACCAGGGGTACCCAGCACATCTGAGCCCCAGTTTGCCAAAGTTTCTTCCATACCTCCTGCCTTACCTGCACCACCTGTGTCTGGTAACCCTGCATCAGAAGGTAGTATAGTGGTACTTGCAGTTGCAGTGCAAGTGGAGGTGACACTTTGCCAGTCATCAGATGCCTGAGTTCACCATAGGAAGACCATGCTCTGGCAACTTGTTCAGTTGCATCCCTGCCCAGTGCTGACTCCATCTTGTGAGACATGACCCAGTGGTGATGGTTCCAAGGATGACAAGTAATGTTCCTCTGGGCCTAAGCCTGCAGAGATTTCATTTTTGAACACCAGTCCTATGCCTGAACCAAGTGTTCCCATCCTTTTTCTGTCTAGGCCCACCCCTGTATGTTGCACTCCTCACCAATGTCCTTGCACTGTCTGTCTGATGGCTCCTTCACCATTGTGTTCCCCCTGCTTCATTGTGTTACACCACATGGTGTCAGTCATGTGTGCCTTTTCCTGTGACTTAACATCCCCTTCTTCCACCTCTTACTTCCCTGATTTCCTTCTCCAACTTTTTCTTCTTAAAAACAAATAATAATATGGTACACACTGAAGGAAAATGATACATTTCCAGCACCTTCTATTTTATGCTGAACTCATCTCATTATGTACATATCTGTATCTAATACACTTTTATGCATGCATTCCTTATTTTTATTTTCAGTTGAACATTTTCCTTAATTTCTCATATTTATAAACATTGCCTGTTTTGTGATTAATTTCTGTAACATCTCTCACCACACTATTTTTTTCAAGACTGATGAGTGATTTGAAGAGCTTTCTCTAATATTAACTTTAGCTGTGACTGTAACTTTTGCAAAATGTTGTGGATTCAATATATATGACAATTCTGTCTCTTATTTCTCATCTTTATTTCTACTTAACTCATGTTTTATCCATCAATTCATACAACTATCTCACCAAAGCTTCTATGCATTTCCTCCATTACTTAACACTTTTACAGAAGCATGCTCTTTCACTCATTTCACTTCATTTCCCTTTGGTGCAATTCATATGGGTTTGCTATCACTGTCTCAAATGCTAAGCCTTGGCTTGCCCTTCAGCAAATGTGAATCACAAAAAATATGTTCAACATCTCAGTCCATAGTATCAGGTAGAGTGTTTACCAAAAAGTCATGCTCTTTCTTGGCCAGTTTGCTGGTATTTCATAATGTGCAAATGGTTACTTCCATATTTCACATTGGGAGAATTGTACAAGGTCTGATTGATTGTTGTCATTTTTAATGTTATTTTTCTCTTTACTTTCTTTTTTATCAGTAGCTATTTCACCTAATTCCATTTGTTGGTAAAATAGCTTGTGGGGCATTTGATGGTACTATTGTACAGTTTTTTACCAGTCTGAATGTTTGCTGGTTTCCTCATGGTGTTGGTTTTGGCGGCATTACATTTCAGCTCATTGTCAAAATCATTCTATTTTTGTACAATAGTATGCTTTTTATACATTGCAGGAATCCGAACATTTTGTTTAGAAGGACAGGGTGAACAGCAGAGAAGGATGTAGATGAAAGCAACAAATGGTCAAGGTCTATGTAAAATAAAGAGGAGTAAGAAAACGGGTAAAAGGGAATACTTAAAATGAAAACATTATCTCTAGCTAGTTGTTCCAGTGATCAGATTTTGCTGATCCCTGGGCTTTGTATTTGGTTTCTGTGTTCCTCCATTTTCTTGTGTGGCCAGAGGTAGTTTCTTTACTCACCAGTGGGAGTGGGGAGTACTGAGCTGCTTGTTTGTCCTCAGAGGAGTGGTTAGAAGCAGCAACTAGTAATTTGTCGGCCATTTTGGGTCATTTCCTGTTTTTTCCAGCCCCCTGCTATAAAGCACGCTTTGGCAGGCTTTTCTGGCATTAGAGAACTAGGCATAGCTCCTCGTGGTCCCCTGCAGAGTTCCTAAGCCAGCAGAGAGCAGAAAAAGCAACTTTCTTGATCATAAGTATTTTTTAAACTTTTTAGTTTGCATTTTCGATCTTTTGAGCTTTTCGACTACTGTTTGTGCCTATATTACTGTTTTATTACCTTATTTTCCTGTTTTTGTGAGCTTATATTGTTGATTGCACTTGTGGGCTAAAGTATTGCTTAAAAGTAACAAACAGGCTAATACACTCAAGTGTACCAGCCTTTGATAGCAATTTAGTCGAAAACAAAGCATTTACTGCATTTTTTCTGTCTGTTTGCAAAAAAGAAAAAAAACAAAAATATTTCTCCTTTCCTAAACTTTCCTAGCTAGTTGTTCCAGTGATCAGATTTTGCTGATCCCTGGGCTTTGTATTTGGTTTCTGTGTTCCTCCATTTTCTTGTGTGGCCAGAGGTAGTTTCTTTACTCACCAGTGGGAGTGGGGAGTACTGAGCTGCTTGTTTGTTCTCAGAGGAGTGGTTAGAAGCAGCAACTAGTAATTTCGGCCATTTTGGGTCATTTCCTGTTTTTCCAGCCCCTGCTATAAAGCAGCGTTAAGCGCTTTAGCGCGATTTAGTGCGGAGCTGCTACCGTTGCACACTAGGGCAGTGCCGGTTAATCAGATTTAAACTATTAGGGTTACCTAAAGTCCACTCTTCAAATTTTCCCTTAAAACTACCTTCCTCAAAGTATACTACTGTTCTATTTAGTGTATCCTACAACTATAAATGATCTCTACTTGACTCCCAAGTAGACTATTCTCTATCTGTATAGCAAAGCACTTGCTCCTACAGTACTTATCACCTCGATACAGCACTCTTGTTATAGAAAGTACCCCAAAAAGCAAACCCCATTTCTCGGTCACCCACATCCCCAGAACCTTTTCTTAAGTTTTTCTGTCTATTCCTTCTAGCATGTCGAGGGATCAGTTGCTAATGTCCTCTCCTGCTCAGCTGGTGAACCTGGGAATATTGAGGCAATGTTACAATTGCCTCATGTACACTGAACAACCCTCTCCTCCTCCCACAAAACACAAATACATGCGAGAGATGCAACTATACGGCCAAACTGGAGGCTGAGCTCTCTCAACATAGGACTGGCATGACCAGACAGGAGGAGAAGGTAACCACACACACTATAGACCCAGTCTCACATAATACCATCACAACCTCAAATCATACACATAAACACACAAAGACATACTCGGAGGCTCTGATCAAAAATCTACCAAAACAGCAGAGGCCACCAAAGCAGACACCCAAACAACTACCACCTCAGAACACAACACCTGCAACACATAGACCACACAGTCAGAGTGTCAAGCAGTCACAGCCCTTAAGGCCAAACACAATGCCAGACACACTAGTCATTGGTGACTCCATAGTCAGACACACTGGCGTCCGCTCACCAGACTGAGTAAGGAGAAGGTCACAGTAAGCTGCCTGTCGGGTGCTAGAATCCGCCACATAACGCATGCACTCAGGTCTCTCAACAGCAGGTACAAGTATGACTCAATCATTGTCCACGCTGGTGTTAACGACCTGAGACATACCTCCTTGGACTACATGAAAAGAGACATAGAGGAGCTCTCTGATTATGTAGCCCAAGCAGGTATGACCCTGACCTTGAGCAGTATCCTACCTTCACCAAGAATGATGCCACAATACAGAGATAAGATGATCAGCTTTAACAATTGGCTTAAACTCTGGTGTCATTCAAAGGGGATCCAATGTCTGTCTGCCTGGGATGACATGCTGGACAAGCCACGCTGCTTCAAGGGCGGCTTGCACTTGTCACCCCTGGGATTCGGATTTTGGCAAAGGCTCTTGCCACCCCATAGTGCCTTTTTAGGCAAGGCTCAAATTCTAAACCTACCACCCTAGAACAAAACAAAGAAAAAAAAACTAAGGGTAATACTGCTCAATGCCAGAAGTCTCAACCTCAAGATGCACGCACTCGAGGCCCTTCTCAGTATGGAGAACATCGATGTCTGTGCTGTGACAGAAACCTGGTTCAAGGCTCCTGAGAGCACCCCAGCACTATCAGGTTTTACCTCATATCATGCGTTCCGGCCCCAAAACCCGGACAATACCAAGAAAGGAGGAGGGGTATCCATATTCATCAAGGACACCCACACCTCAAGATTGGTGGCATTGCACGATGCATCGGAAACCATCCAGGTGCAATTAACCATAGGCAAGACTGCTCTGCAATTTGTAGCATGTTACAGGCCACCCTCGCAAACTCAGGAACCTCATATGGCCTTCCTGAAAACACTGGAGGGATAAATGTATCTCCGAACACCATCATACTAGGTGACTTCAACTACCCTAATATAGACTGGGAACACTACTCAAGCCCAAACACTCTAGCCCAAAAGTTCCTGGAATTCATAAACTCAAATGCCATGGAACAACTAGTCACCATCCCCACAAGAGGAGAAAACATACTTGATCTCATCATCACGAACATGGGAGCACAATGTTCAACGCCGGAAGTATACCCCTCACTGGTGAGATCTGATCACAAACTAATCTCGCTGTAGGTCCTCATCCCGCCCCACCCGAAATGAAAAAGACCACAGTAAAGAACTTCTCAAAAGCCGACTTCACACTTCTAAAGACTAGTGTGGTCTTCTTTAAGGCCCCTGAGCTGGCGGTTAACATTACTCAAACCGCTGAATCACTTACAAATGCCTTCTACCAGCACCTGCAGGGCTGCATGGATCAGGCAATCCCAAGCAAAATAAAGACTCTTTGTACCAAAGGCAATCGTCCAATCTGGTGGACCCCAGCCATAAACAAACTCTACAACAAAAGGAGAAAGCTACTACAAGATAGAGCAAAATCCTTAAAAGGTAAGACACCGCTGATCACTATAAGTAAAAAGCTAAGAACTCTCATAAAATCATCCAAAGCTAATTTTGAGAAAAAAATAGCTAAGGACTCAAAAGACAACCATAAGGCATTCTTTAGCTATGTCAGAAACCTAGGAGGAAACTCCCAGATATGCTCAGAATTAGTTCAAAATGATGTGAAGATTACTGATCCTACAGACATTGCCAACATACTGGCTGACAGGTTCAGTGCAAACTTCTCCCCCCCTCCCCCCTAAAGGAGAGATATCTATACCATATGATTGTAGCCCGCCAAACATCTCTAATGCCCAGGTGAGAACTGCTCTCTCCAAGGCAAAGAACACAGCATCCATGGGACCTGATGGTGTCCCCGGCTGTGTGCTCCATGAACTCAACGAGGAATTAAACCCACAGTTAGGACAGCTGTTTAATCTTAGTCTCACCTCCGGATACGTACCCAAGGAGTGGCGCACAGTGACTGTGGTCCCACTCCACAAAGGCGGTGCCTCCACCGACCCTGGAAATTACCGTCCCATTAGCTTGACAAGCCTTATCTGCAAAGCCATGGAGAGGATCATAATGGATCTCATAAATAAAGACATAGGGAACTTGCAGACTTTGGATCCAACCCAGTTTGGCTTTGTCAAAGGCAGATCATGCCTTTTAAACTTGGTTGACTTTTTGAAACAGTCACCAAGGCCATTGATGAGGAAAGGCAGTCCATACAGCCTACCTAGACCTGGCGAAGGCTTTTGATACAATACCTCACTCGGGTATCATTGAAAAACTCATCAACTTAAATGTAAACCCATACATTACAAGATGGGTTGCAAACTGGCTGAGTGACAGAACCCACAGGGTCAGAGTTGCTGGCGCCATGTCAGACTCAAAGCCTGTCACAAGTGGTGTCCCACAGGGCTCAGTCCTGGGCCCACTCTTGTTTGGCATCTACTTTTCTGAAGTACAAGCAAACACAGGAGGGTTATGGCTGACAAAGTTTGCAGATGACTGCAAACTGGGCCGTAGTTGAAAACACATCCAACACAGATATCCTTCAGAAGGGTCTCACAGAAACGGATAACTGGTGCCAGAGCCATGGCCTAAAGGTAAATGCCAAGAAATGCATAGTCATACCCTTCGGGAAAAATAAGGTTACCCCTAGCTACCATATAGGTGGGAATCCCTGAACACAGAAGAAGTTATTAGGGACCTGGGAACCCAGGTTGACAGTAGCCTTTCATTCGACACTCATATTGCTAAAGTAGTTAGGAAGACCTTCTACATTGCCCACCTTATCATGAAGGGATTCACATCTAGATCAAGGGAAGTCATAGTCTCCCTATACTCATCACTCATCAGACCAATGATTGAGTACAATGCCCCATTCGAATGTATCTGACCCGACACTTGCAGCAGCTGGAGAGGCCACAAAAGTTCCTCACCAAAAGGATAAAGGGTCTCAAAAATCTGTCTTATGCTGCCCGACTGAAAGAACTCCAGTTATATTCAGTTGCTTACCGCTTGCTCAGAGGTGACCTATGCCTGACATACAAGGCCATGTCAAACCCAGATTTGATGAACATGCTTCATCTCAAAAATCTAGATCCCTCAGAGCCACAAGGGCGGGAGACTTAAACCTCGACATGGTTATTAATAGGATGTGCTGGAGGGATAGACTCATCACCCAAAGACTCCCTATGCTGTGGAACAAAATCCCGGTTTATGTGAGGCAGAGCACCTTGCTGGCCTTGTTCAAGAGGAATCTTGACCAATGGATGGGAGATCGCAGATACACCCCAGGGGTTACCTCAGTGTCACTGCTCGACAGAGGCACAGCAAAATAATGGGCATAGTTTCTCCAAACTAAAGGGGTGGCGTAAGCCACAAAACTATGGGCTAGGCTTATAAATGCCCTCCGGCAGATAGCCTAGTATGAACCTATGAACCTATGAACCTAAAGTGGTGTGAGTGGTGCCAAAGGTAGCATCTTGCCTTTAGTGCAGAAGGCTGTGCGCTCTACTCCCACACCAGGTAGCTTGATTGCTGACACTGCTGTGATGCATAATGGTGGTACTGCACTCCTGAATGTGCTGTCCTTCACATAAGATGTTAAAATGCAGCCCCATCTGCTTGAGTTGGTGGTAGCTCAGGTGGATGTAGAAGATCTCATATTGAAAATAATAGAGGTCCTTTATCTGTATACAAACCCCTGTCTTATTTACAACATATTTATTAATATTTGTAAATGTACAAATATGTAGATATACAAGTATATTTACACATATTCTTAATTTTCCTTTTAATGCTACTAAATTTTAATCCCCATTAGACCCCCACTCATTTTTCCATAACCACCATTTGATTTTTACTTAATATTGTTGCTAAAATCAATTTCTCATTAAACATAATTTCATTCATTCTTTCATTCCATATAACCCATATGACATAAAATAACTTTTTATCTATACTTTTAACATATTATTTACTTCTTTTCTTAACATATCCATATTTAATCATATCTATCTTTATTTTATCCACTTCATTTATTTTTGAAATAATCTTCTTTACATAGTTTCCCCATAACATTTTTACTTTTTTACATTTCAAAAACACATGTTCAGTGGTTTCTTCTCCTTGATAATATAAATATATTCTATAATTTTTCTTTTTATATAGCCTATTTCATTTTACTGGTAATTTAGATAGTACCAGTCTCCACAAAAAAATAAATAAATAAAAAAAAAAAAAAAAAAAACTTGATGCCATTTGCTTCTTATATTTATATATTTAATTTTTTTCTGTTAGATATTCCCATGGCTTTACATAGTAATATTTTATCATTACATTCTTATACCACACTTTTCTTTCCTTTTCTATGTCATCAGTTTTTATTTTACACAAAAATATTTTTTTCTTGGCAACATTTTATTTCATTTATACATTCTTTTTCTCTTTTATACTTTTTTAGCATACCCAAAAATCGATCATACTTATATTTATAAAATTGTACTACTAAGCTCTCATATTTTTCATTTATAAACTTTAACACTTTGTACAAATGCAATGAAGCAGCATATACCATTGGGATAATTAACACTAAACCTCCCTCCTTTTTATTTATATACACATCTTCTCTTTTTACTGGGTTTAATCTAGAACCCCATATAAATGAAAAAAATCTGCAATCATTCCTTTTCAAATACTGTTGGTGACATAAATATTTATTTATTTATTTATTTGCAGTTGGTTTACCAGGATAGTCCATTGGGTCACAAAGAACCCATTTTCAATGGAGTCCTGGGGAGAAAAGCTCCAAGCAGAAAATTACAGTGAAATATCTTGTTACAAATTGTTATAGTTACAAAAGCCTAGTAAAAACAATTACAAATACAACAGAATAGTGATTAATATACAATCAAAAGAGAGAATAAAATTTACAATATGATAACAGAGGAGACTTTACATATATGGTATGTTACACTAAGAGGTGCATGTTATGCAATCGGTATCAAGGCTTAAACAAGTGACATCAGGATGTATGAGATAGGAGGAGAAAAGAAGAGAGGAGAGGAGATTATATGGGGTGATAGCAAGAGCATTCCCACTGGGAAAATAGATGTGAGTGAAGAGATTTTTTGAAAGAACAGATGTTTGAGGTGGTGCGGATGGGTGGTGGTTGGGAGTTCCAGAGACAAGCTAGACTATAGGATAGGAGATTTTTTACTGGGGGACGAGATGGTAACTTGCTAAATATGATATTTTCCCCATTAGTACTGCATTCATCAAATAATCCTTTTTTTCTGAATGATAATTTATATCTCCTCCAGAAAAGATACGTTTGTTTTATTTCTTCTATTTTTTCCCATGGAAATCTACTTACATCTTTATTCACAAATTTTATACCTTACACAGAAATTTCATTCATTGCAAAACATATAACCCTATGTTTGCTGCATCACCTAAAGTTTTACTTTTCTCTTTATTTAAAAACACCCCTATCATATCTACACACTCATTTGTGCAAAATATTACTTTTTTATCCTTTTGTATTTTCTCCATAATGTCCTCCCAAGAAACATCTCCTTCCATTCTGGCTCACTCTGCTTTACCATTTTAAATAAATCATACCACAGCACTCCCATCTGGAATGCTGTAATTATATATCCAACACATCTCCATCAAACAGATTTCTTTGAAACATCTCAGAATCCTGCACACATTTTCAAGTCATGATATTAGATATTGGCTTTCTCCTCCATTTCTCTCACCACTCCCATTATCTCCTTCTCTCTCCAGGCTGCCACTGTGTGTGAAATGGAAACAGGAAGCCCTCATGCAAAACGGGTCCTATTTAGAATAATGATGAGTAGCATTTGTTTATTTGTATACATATATAAAATTCATATTTTTACATATTTACATATTTACAATATTTACATATTTTAACATCAATCAAAACATTAGTATTCCCATTTTAAGTATTCCCCCTCACTCTTTAACCCACAACCAAGACCTCATTTTTTCAGTATTTTGTCAAAGTCCATTTTCCATTGTATTTGATTTCATTAAGTCTTGTACTCCATATGACCCATGTTGCATAGAATACAATTCTGTCCATTTTCTTTGCTTCATTCTGGGATATAGTCTCATAAAACCCATACTCTATTATGTCCATGTTTAACATTTCAAAAATTGAATGCCTTAATCAAATCGTGTTTACATAATTCTTTGCATAGTTTTTGAATTCTCTCACAATTAAAAAAACATGTTTTGTAGTTTCCAATTCTTTACATTTATTACATATTCTATCCTGTTTTCTCTTATATGGCATGTTTTCCCCATTGGTAATTTTCCTATGGACAACCTCCACAAAAAATCATTACATTCTTTAATTTTTTACTTATCATTTCTTTATCTCACCATTATTGCTTTCTTCATATCTATTTCTAACTCTTTCTATGGATCCACCAAATAAAAGTATCTCATAATGTTAACATACCATTGTTTTCTTTTCTTTTCAATCACATTCTTTTTTAATTTCCACAATCTAATTTTACTGTAAAATTCTTTCATTTCTTCATTAAAATACTTTTACTTCTTTTTTTTTGCTTCCATTTCTTCCCAAATTTCTCTATATTTACAATACATTAGTATTTATATCATGTCTTTATTATTTTTCATTACTCATTTTAGTACTTTATACATACTTAAAGTGGCTGCATGCACAATGGATAAATCAGCCCAATACTCCATGTTCTTCCTTCCTCTACAAAAGTTCCCTCTTAATGGAGTTCAATCTTGACTCCCCAAATAAATGAAAAAATTGTATTCATAATTTCATTTTCATATTTCATTGGCATCATGTAAACATTTGCTATATATTTTATACAAGCTTGCTCGCTACCTCCACGTAAATCATATTTAAAATAATTTGAAGGGTTAATAACAAAATTCTTATGGTACCCTAAAAAAACTAGAGTTGCACTAAGACATCATTCTGACAAATGGGAAGAAGGTGGAATAGGCTTACCAGATTTAGAAGGATATATACAACTGTCAGCTTTAAAAACAGTTTCTCTATGGTTAAACAAAGAATATACTTCCAAATGGAAACTAGTACATGAAAAAAATCTGGTTAAAACCACTTGTAATACAAATAAATAAACATATGGAAATAATACCATATAGCTTACTTTGCTTATTGAAGGAATATATGGCAATAGGAAAACACAAAAATATAAATTCTAACTACATTATCAATATCCTAAAGTCTTTTATGCTCTTTGTAAACAAAAATCCAGATATAAAAGCATTGTCTTTTTTCATATTCCCAATAGCATATACACAAAATAATATTATAACTCAGGACTCAGTAGCAGTTAAAACACTTAGTAAGAATGGTCTAATTTACTGGCATCATTTGATAAACACTAATAGAGTACTAATGATAGAGCAAATTATTAGTGAGTTCAACCTTGGAAATAATATGTGGTTAACACTGCAGGGATTAAGACAAGCAGTTTTAAACCAAAAGGCAATAATGCAGAAGTCTGTTAGGAAAAAGGTTCCTAAGTTCATAGAGCAGTTAATAATGCTGATGGAATTTCCTACAAATGGGAAAGGAATTTTCTCAGTACTGTATAAATTAGTTAAAGAGACAAGAGTTCATAATAAACAAAATATATGGAAATACTATGAAACAGTCAATGGTAAAATACCAAATGATAAAGGTAAAAAACAAATTCTTACATCTCCAAACTAACATCTTTATCATTATATTGGCAACTTTTCACATGGCAATTGATGCATAGAACCTACTTAACACCACACAAATTAGAACTAATATATAATAAAGAAAATAGATGTTGGAGGTGTAAATCACAATCAATGGCCAATTGACAACACATGTTCTATGAATGCCATTTACTTAAACAATATTGGGAAAGTATTAACTATTTGTTACAGGCACTGTTCACTGATAATTTCCAACTTACAGAATCTCTGGTTTTGTTGAATACACCTGTGCCATTTTGTGTTCAAAGGTAAGCATATGTAATTTTGTGGACTCTCCTTGCTATTGCAAGGACAAATGTTACACAGAACTAGAAAGTTTAACTCCTCCCAATTTTAAACATTTTAAGAACATGGTTTTGTCAGTCTCATAGTTGGAATTGAAAAGAATCAAGGAAAGAACAGAACAACCTACTTCCTTAAGCATTGCCTGGCAGAAAGTACATCAAGTGCTGGAAACAGAAGACTGTAATTTTCAAATATAGACATCAATGCAAATAGTTGGTTTTGTAATTTTTTTGGAATTGTTTCTCCACTTTAAGCTTTGACTATGTAAAATATTTCTTTGATATACATACTTATATATATGTTTATGTTTCTGAAAATCAATAAAATTTATTCGGTACAAAAAATGTTGCAATATAAGCTATTTTATGTATTATTATGGTGTTTATTACATGTGCTTTCTTCTTGTATGAAAACCCACGTCTTCCAGAATGTAATCATGTCTTTGATTTCTTTGCTAATTTTACCCCATTGTTCATGTCTGTATTCTGTACTTCCAAATACTATTCCTAAAATATCTATACTCTTCTCATTATATTCCACACCTCCTATAATACCTTCCTACTCAAATAATTTACTTTTCTCTTTATTTGTGCTTAAACCAATTTTCTTCAACCATGTACTTCATTTTCCATTATTTTTTTCAATCCAGGCTTTATTTTTTGCTATTACTACAATATCATCAGTGTAAGTACACATTAGTGGCAACTGTATTCCCTCCATTATTCTATATCTTCCCTAACTTGACATCTTATTAACTTCCATTACTACTGTGTTCATGATTATAGCAAAAATCATACTGCTTGCAGGACATCCTTGTTTTATACCACATTCTATTTTCAAATCATCCCCACTCCAACCTATTATGTTCAGTCTTACATAATTCTTTTCATATATTGCTTTAATTACTTGTAATATTTGTTCACTTATGTTATATGCTTGTAAAATACCCCACAATGCTTTATACTGAATATCATCATAAGCCTTACTAAGATTACCTATCATGATTTTTGTTTCAACTGCTTTTATTTATAATATCATCAGTTACTTCCCTTATTATCCACAGTCAGTCATGACTCCCTTTTCCTTTTCTCCCAAACAAATTTTGATGATATAATCTTTCTGTTTTACATGATAGTCTTTTAGTTATTATTGTCATGAACATTTTATAATCTGTGTTATTCAGTGTAATTGATCTCCAATTTTTTATTTCATCTTTATCTCCTTTCTTTATTATAAATTTAATCACACCTGTGCAGATTTCTTTACACTCAGTTCCTCTTTCTAACCACTCATTCATTAATTATATAAACACCATTGTTTGCCAGTTATAAATTTCTTTATACATACTATATTCAGTTCCATCCAAACCTGTAGCTGAATTAACATTAATATCTTTCAAAATGTCATTCAAGTCATTTATATTTATTTTCTCTCTAAATATTCATTATCTTCCTTATTTAATTTTCACCATTATAAATTTGTTCTATGTTAACATGTCTTACTATATAAATCTAATACATATTCTTTATCTAGTTCATATATTTCCACTATTTTTTTAACTTATTTCCCTTCTTTATTTTTTAATTATCTTACTATCTTTCCTTCTTTTACTGTCCTACATAAGTATGGTGCTACTTTGTTTTTTTTTCCTTGTAAGCAATATTTTTGCTTTTATAACAATTTATTAACCTTATCCTGATTTCTTCTATATAATTCTTTTTCTTTTTCATAAAATTAATTTTTCTTCTCGATCAAGTCTTTAAATATTTTTGACTTAATATTTTATATTCCATTCTTTTCTTTTCTTTTTTCCATTTCATTTCTATACATTCTAAAAATAAATTTTTGTATTTCATTTTGAATTGAATCCACCATATTGTCCAATTTTTGTAAAAAATCACTCATACTGATATGTTGTTGCCATAATTCTGTAACTTTTCTTTCTCCTGAATCTCTTTTTCATATTCTCTTTTTATGCCTTTTCCTATTTTAATATATTCCTCATTTTCATGAATCCTTATCCAGATTGCCACATGATCCGAGAACCCATAATATTTAATTCCTTTATGTATAATTTTTAAGCCTTCTTATATCAAACATAATTAATATTTGTCTTAATTTCATTTCTTTTGTAAGTTCAGTGTTTATTTTTCCATATTTTTAATTTTCCACTTTTCATAATTTCAGTAACCATTTTAACATCACAACTATTCTTTTTATTTCTCAAATTACAATTAAAGTCACCTGTCATTATTATATCCATGTTAACACAGGCATAATTAGGTATATTTTAAACATTAAACCAAACACCATAAGCGTAATCCCCTGATGGCAATAAAACGCTGAATATAATTCAAGATGTAAGACACTGTATACACTTCTGCAAATTCAATAAACTTTTATTTCCAAGATAGAGTGAGCGCTTTCGCCAATGGGCTTCTTCAGACTCTTAATACAAACAAAAAGATTTTTTAAAATTCTTTATAAAGCCCTCCATAGGTTCTCATTGGTTACGAAACTCATCACTGTTATAAAATTCTTTAAAGTGGTATATGCATCATATGTCATACTATTCCACAAACTTAAAACCACAAGGTCTGTCAAGAAAACTAATATCTAAAAGATGTATATGTTAATGTCTAACGGAATTAATAGCATTATGTTCAAATTGTAACATATAAATGTACAAATCTGTTACAACTACTATTAAAATAAAAATAAAAACAAGAACATTCCGCTTTCAACAGCGTCAGCAAAGACACTCATAATATTGGAAATGTAAATAATTTCATAAAATCAAAATTTATAGATAGCAAATATAAACACAAGTATTAACAAACAAGGGGATAGGATAGATACATGTTATATATCATTTGAATGTATACCTTAATATAGGATATTACTTCATCGTGTGCAAAACGCTACATATAACCTAATACCTAAACATATAATAACTCATAAAACATAACATAACCTAACCACTTAAAAAAGTATGTTTTATGTCTATTTGTACTTTTGTTATAACATCTCTTAAAAACCTTTACGGGAATGTTACTATCTATGGCTGTACTAGTAAAACCTAAAAATAATAAATAAATAACTGTATTTAATAAACAATTTAATATTGTATTATACATATCTGGTGAACAGATAGGTGAATTTGAATTCATCTATCCTGTTCAATCAAACTGACTCTGTGAAAACACTAAAAAATATCATTTAATTATATTTAATAAAGTCAGCGAATGTCAATCTTAAAGGACATTCAGTGCACTCACTCATGTCATTATGGCTATAAAAGCTCCAATCAATATCTATTTGATTACTTTGCTCTGTGTAACCTTCTACTTTTTAAAAAAGGTTTGATCTGTACCTTATCGTTAAGGCCAGGAGGTATGTCCGATCTCCATCTGATAATTCACTTAGTCTCACTTTCTAATGTCCTGTTGATCAAGTCTCCTCCTCTAAAGCCTTGAAAAATGGATTGGATAACATAAAACTTAAAGGTATGATCTATACCTGCCACTTTATTATGCCTTGCCAGTGCATTGACATCTGAACCTACTCTGATTAGATAGTTATGCTCTCTAATACGTTCTTTCAGGGTGCGGTTGGTCTTCCCTATATAGTAGGCAGTGCATGCATTACATATAGCGACATATATTACATTCTTACTATCACAAGTAGTGTTAGTGTTAAAGTTGAAAGTGCGTCTTGTCGTAGGATGTATAAAAGTCATATCTTTATTGATGAAGGCACATTGATTACATCTACCACAAGGTACAGTGTTCCTATTCACAATACTGTCAATACGAGTTGTATTTCTTGGCCTACATAGTATACTCTTAAGATTGGGATGGTTTTTAAAGGTTATACGTGGTATAGGGCCTACAACCTCACTGACCTCTCTATCTGATCTTAAAATATCCCAATGTTTATACATGGCTTTTTTAACTTCTAAACTCATCTTACTAAAGGTCAAGTTCGCCCTAACTTCATTCCGATTAAAATTATCAGTACTAGGTTGTTCCATGTATTCCATAAAATACGGTCTTGCACTACTGGACCTTAGAGATTCCACTGTTTGGATAGTTTCAGAGATTTCTTTCTCATAATAACCCCTCTCTAGAAACCTTCCCTTCATCTCCTGTATTCCATCTTCATAACAGGTTCGATCAGGGTTAAGTCTGGACACTCTCATGAACTGTCCTTTTAGGACATTATTTTAAACATTGTTTCTCTTACTTTTTTGTCACATATGCAAATAAATCTTAGTCTATATACACATATTTCCATCTTTTATCTACTACTGTTATTTGGCCCAGTTTTACTATTGTCATATCTAATATTTTTATATTTTCTTGGCATATCATACATATACCTGAATATGTTTCTTTGCCTATATTCCAAATATCAGTACCATTCCAAAGTTGTTCTGTTTGCACCCTTTCTTCTTCTCTTAGCATTCTAATCTCTTCCCCACTCTGATGGGCCTCCTGCATATCCACAAAACAAACAGTGCCAGAATTACCCATTCTACAGACTTAAACATTGCCTGTGATATAAGTAGGACCTGCTGGAGAGATAGGTATGTATCACAGAGACTACCCCATCTATGAAACAGGCTACCCATCCATGTGAAGCAGAGTTCCTCCCTAACCCAATTCAAGTGTAGCTTGGACAATTGGATGGGAAGCTGGAAATTCACCCCTGGTTTGGCACCTATGTCTCTAATGGACACAGGTAACCTGTAAATGGTTCATCTTCCAGGTACATGCTTACATATATCAAGGGTATCAGAACTTGTCCGAGATTTGGGATACATAGCTAGGCTTAAAACGGCCCTTGTGGTCATTAGCCTAGTAAACACCTATGAACCTATGACCTTATGTGCCTATGAACTATTATTTGAGCATCTACTGCAAGACACCATTGTAAAATACTAATTCTTCTCTTAATAATCTTCATACTGTTCATGTTTAAGGCTAATATTTTCAGCTTTATAGAACAGTTACTAGAATAATCTTCTTATCCCTTACCTTTCTTATTCTCTCTTAACATTATATTTTCACATTTTCTTTTTCTTTCCCTAATTCTCTTTCCTATTGGATTTTTCTTGCCTTTTACTATATGTCATGCTGACTCTTTTTCAATTCTTTCATCTGTTTCTCTTTCTTTATCTTTTCCTTTAAATTGAAATGCCATTTCTATGTTTTTTCTTGTTGTTTTGTGTGTTTTTGTATAGCATTCTTTTCTAAATCCTTTTCTTGTATAATTTTATTTTCATTTTCTTTTTTGTTTTCATGTATTTCTGCCTTACATTCTAACCATGAATGTCCTGTATTACCACATTTCTTACATTTCACTTCACATTTCTTTGCATTATGACCTGTCTAACCACGTAAATAACATCTTTTTGCCACATTCATTAATTAAATGATAACTTTTTCCACAAAAATAACAAGTCTTTGGTTGTCCTCTGTACCTCACAAAACCTCTATTGCAATGCACATTAGTAATACTAGGTTTGTATATAACATTATCATTTTCCATTTTTAAAATTACTCTACATTCCCAACACCCAGTCCATAATCCTCTTTCATCATGGATTTTAGTAGTGTCCACCACTTCATTATGTATTGTCAACAAATATTCTCTCAGGTCTTTGATTTTCACTTCAATTCTAAACTGAATCAAGATTCATAGGATCATAGGATCATATGAGGTTACTAGGCTATTGGCCCCAAGGCCCTTATAAGCCTAGCCAAGAGTTTAGTCTGTGTTTAGGACAAGTCAGCACCAAAAGCACCTGTCCAGCAGGGACATGGGTGGAATCCCAGGGGTGTATTTTCTGTTTCCCATCCAGTTATCCAGGTTATGCTTAAAAGAGTTAATGAGGCACTCTGCTTGATGTGGAGAGGGAGTTTATTCCACAGATGGGGGAGTCTCTGGGACACAAGTCTGTCCCACCAACAAGTCCTATTGATATCACAGACCAGGTTGAGGTCACACGTATGGGTTGCTCAAGTGGAGATTGACTTGTGGATATGCAGCAGTCCCATCAAGGCAGGGTCTGAGATCACTTTATATGCTAAACAGAGGCCACTCCTGAGGGGTCTGTATGAAACTGAGTAGAGGAACAGGGCTTTTAGCCTATATTGGTAGGGTAGATGTTTGAGGCCCTGGATTCTCCTGGTGATAAACCTCTGTGGTCTTTCCAGGTACTGCATGTGCTTTGCGAGGTGCATGCTGAAGGGGGTGTTGTACTCAATAATTGGCCTTATAAGGGAAGAATACAGGGATCCTATGACCTCTTTGTTCCAGGATGAGATACCCTTACTTATGAGGTGGGCCATTTAGAAAGCTTTCCATTACACCGGAAGCAACATGGTGGTCAAAAGTCAGGTTGCTATCAACATGGGTGCCCAAATCCCTCACTACTGATTGTGTACTTAGGACATTGTTATTAATGTGACAATATGTAGGATGACATTCTCCACAAAGGGGATGATGATGCATTTTTTGACATTCAGCTTGAGGCCATGTATCTGGCACCAGTCATTTGTTTGGGTGAGACCTTCTTGGAGGACGTCCACATCACTTGTGGAATTGATGACTCTGCCCATCTTGCAGTTATCTGCAAACCTGGTCAGCCATAGTCCACTGGTTTTGGCCTGCACCTCAGAGGAGTGAATAACAGAGGCCCCAAGTCTGATCCCTGGGGTACATCACTCATTATGGGTTGACTGCTTGAGGTGGCTTCCCCTATTTTGTTTAGGTAGGTTGTATCAGTGAGCCAGTTCGCTACCCATCTGGTAACATATGGATTGATGCCTAGTTGAGAGAGTTTATCTACTATGCCCGAGTGGGGAATAGTGTAGAAGGCTTTGGCCAGGTTAAGGTATGTGGTGTGCACCATCTTCCCCTTATCCATGGCTTTGGTGACTGTCTCAAAGAAGTCAACTAGATTTAACTGACATGACCTCCCCTTGACAGAGCCAAACTGTGTGGGGTCGAGTGCTTGGAGGTTACCAATGCCCCTGCTAATGAGGTCCATTATTCTTTTTTGTTTGCCTGAAAAAGGCTTGCACAACATATCCGGACCATGGAAAATGTGCTTTCTTTTTTTTCATAGTACCCCAAAAAGTTTTCTATAGCCTGGCCAGTTTCAAAAAACAAGTCACAAAAAGTTTTTTTATTAATTAAAATGAAGCTGTTACCTTTTCAGCTTTTACTCCCAGATGTACAATAACATTGTCCTATAACTCATCTATCCAAGCCTTTTTCTTTTTTACTGCTCACCAAAACAAAATATTTCTTCTTTACTTCCTTCATCTGTATCATCTCCTTAGCTCCTTCTTCCACCATTTAAGCATAGGACATTTTTTTCTGGAACCTTCTCTTGCTCTTTTTCTTCCTCTTCTATTTTTTCCACAATGTCACTGCAGGGTATAGCAGTTCCACTTTCTGGCTCACTCTGATTAACTAGCTCCTCCAGATGAGACTCATCCCACAACCCTCTCGACTGGAGGGTTGAGATAACACATTTATCTACCATTTCTGCCATTTCAAACAGGTTTTCTGGAAATTTTCGTCTGACTCCATCTCCACCACTGCATTTAGCTCCATCTCCTTCCTGATCTTCACACCATCAGCAGGCAACATTTTCTCTACTCCCACATTACTTGAAAACATTTCTGGTAGTGATTCTACCATTTCTTCTTCATTTTCAACACATTTAACTTCCAAATTGCCTCGGCTCTCAGGAGCCATGCTTCTCCCTGTTCCTCCTGGCTGCCTCATCACCTGGACAGGAAACAGGAAGTCAAGATGTCCAACACCCAATCTTTTCCCCTACTGCAAAAAGTAGAGGAAGTTCCCCTGGTTCCTATCAGCATCTCGAACACTGACAGTATCGAATCTGATACTGTCGCAGTGAGAATGCTGAAAGTGCAGAATGTCGACGTGTAAACAGAAATCTCTGTAAGGGGAGATTTCCAATTACCTCAATGTAGTGCGGCCTTGGAGTTGGTATATTTAAGTAGCAGGGGTGTGGGAGGTGCAGGAGGGCTTGCACCCTGCCGACATCCTTCAGTTTTTTTTTTTTTTTTTTTATCGACATTTAAAAATTGGATAGTTTGATCATGTCAGTTTGACATTTAGTGATTCAAACTATTCAATTTTCGAAATGCTGATATAGGCGCAAGTTCCCCAATGCCATGGTCAAATTTCACCTAGTAGTATAAATACCACTTCTGGTCTTCCCTGTAAAGAGGCTAATATCCTAGTAGGACTAACCTCAACAAAGGAGAAATGAAAATATGTATAGTATAAAGGATAGCTGATGGAGAAAAGGAATCCTTGATTCACCAAATGATATGAACAGATGTAATATTTTTACAAGACATTAAATGTATTAGTCCAGAACAATGTGAAAAAAATTGGAAAAGTAGAAAGAGGTGACTGGATATTTTATTTTGGCTTGGAAGAATGAACTGGGATATTTTGAGCCAGTGGTCAAACTACAAGTTTTGCTGGTACATTAAAAAGACAATTGTATAATTTTGTGGTTGTTTGAATGCATGCACCACAAGATTTTAAGTAAGGGATACATGTTTTTGAATATCTTTAAAAGCCTAATGATTTCTTAGTGATCAATTTCAACAGAAATATGAAGGCAAAGCAGGAAGGAAGAAAAATATTAAGAAACTAAAAGCTATCATGGATGTCAAACAAAGTGCAAGTAATAGGAAGACAGTGTAAATGGTATAATCTATAACAGAAATTAATTTTTGTGAGAAGTAGTTGCATGAATATACTTCTATGTAGACAGGTTCTTAAGTATTATGGGAAATAAAAGTAGAGAGTTGATCTTCTTCTTCTCTTTCAGCTGTTCCCGTTAGGGGTTGCCACAGAGGATCATCTGTTTCCATTTCTTCCTGTCCTCTGCATATTGCTCTGTCACACCAGCCGCCTGCATGTCCTCTCTCACCACATCCATAAACCTTATCTTAGACCTTCCTCTTTTCCTCTTATCTGTCAGCTCCATCTTTAGAATCGTTATCCCAATATAGCCATCATCCCTCCTCAGCACATGTCCAAACCAACGCACTCTCGCCTCTCTGACTTTGTCTCCAAACAGTCCAACTTAAGCTGACCCTCTAATATACTGATTCCTAATCCTGTCCATCCGTGTCACACCCAGTGCAAATCTTAACATCTTTAACTCTGCCACTTCCAGCTCTGACTCCTGCCTTTTTGTCAATGCCACCGTCTCCAACCCATACAACATAGCTGGTCTCACTACCCTCTTGTAGACCTTCCCTTTCACTCTTACTGGTACCCGTCTATCACTAATCACTCCTGACACTCTTCTCCACCCATTCCACCCTGCCTGTACTCTCTTCTTCATCTCTCTTCCACACTCAACATTACTCTGAACTGTTGATCCCAAGTACTTAAACTCATCCACCTTCACCAACTCTACTCCCTGCATCCTCACCATTCCTCTATCCTCCCTCTCATTCACACATACATATTCTGTCTTAGTACTGCTGACCTTCATTCCTCTCTTCTCTAGAGCATATCTCCACCTCTCCAGGGTCTCCTCAACCTAGTCCCTACTCTCACTACAGATCACAATGTAATCTGCAAACATCATAGTCCATGGGGCGTCCTGTCTGATCTCGTCTGTCAACCTGTCCATAACCATTGCAAATAAGAAAGGGCTCAGAGCTGATCCTTGATGTAATCCCACCTCCACCTTAAATGGATCTGTCACTCCCACTGCAGACTTCACCAGTGTCACACTACCCTCGTACATATCCTGTACCACTCTTACATACTTCTCTGCCACTCCTGACTTCCTCATACAATACCACAACTCATCTCTAAGCACCCCATCATATGCTTTCTCCAAGGTCACAAAGACACAATGCAACTCCTTCTGACCTTTCCTATATTTCTCCATCAACAGTCTCAGAGCAAACATTGCATCTGTAGTGCTCTTTCCTGACATGAAATCATACTGCTGATTGCTAATCTTCACCTCCCTTCTTAACCTAGCTTCCACTACTCTTTCCCATAACTTCATGCTGTGACTGATCAGTTTTATCCCTCTGTAGTTACTACAACTCTGCACATCACCCTTATTCTTAAAAATAGGTACTAAAACACTTTTTCTCCACTCCTCAGTCATCCTCTGACTTTCCAACAGACCACCATTGTATGCTGCCTAACTACACTTTCTCCTGTCACCACTTTACAGTCTCCAATCTCCTTCAGACTGGCCCTCCTGAATAGGATATAATCCACCTGTGTGCATATTCCTCCACTCTTGTACATCACCCTGTGCTCCTCTCTCTTCTTAAAATACGTATTCATCACAGCCATGTCCATCCTTTTCATAAAACCCATTACCATCTGACCTTCTGCATTCCTCTCCTTAACACCATACCTGCCCATCACTTCCTCATCTCCTCTGTTCCCTTCACCAACATGCCCATTGAAATCTGCTCCAATCACCAGTCTCTCACCCTTGTGTACACTCACCACCACTTCATCCAACTCACTTCAAAATTTTTCTTTCTCATCCATCACACACCCAACATGCGGAGCATATGCACTAAAATAACATATGAGGACAACAAAAAATAGATAGTTGATAGGCATGTGTTTTATAGGATTCATATAGATGTGGGAATATCACATGAATATGTACTGTTTTTATGAGTTCTGGATTTTGATATGGAATGTTTTTAATTGCATTGAATGACAAATGTAGACTTGTATGCTAATTAATAGACAAAGTTCAAATGAGTCAGAAAAGGCTGCAAGTTGTGAAACTGCATGAAGCCTTATGTAAAGGTAGAGATGAGGAAGCAGGATTGACTGTGAGTGAGTTAGAGTTTTCAATATCAGGAAACTGAGGTTAGAAACTTATTACAGGGTATGATAGTAGAAGGAAGACATAGTAAATTTTATCTTTCTTACATGACAAATGGAAGAAAGAAAAGTAATACAAAAATTAACTGTAGAGGATTGGAAGATGTTAAAGAGCAACATGAGATAATGAATTTTGTGTAGAAGCAGTTGGTTAATACATTTGGTAAAGTGGGCAGAAGTGTGCATGCGCGTGTGTGTGTGTGTGTGTGTGTGTGTGTGTGTGTGTGTGTGTGTGTGTGTGTGTGTGTGTGTGTGTGTGTGTGTGTGTGTGTGTGTGTGTGTGTGTGTGTGTGTGTGTGTGTGTGTGTGTGTGTGTGTGTGTGTGTGAGTGTGTGTGTGAGTGTGTATGTATGTACACGTGTATGTGCACGAGTGTGTGCATGTGTTTCTAAGTGTGCACTAAGATGAAGAGTTAGACCAAGAAGAAGACCAAGAATATGTGGTTCTAATAATTTCCAGAAAAGTCACAAGGTTACAAAAATGAATAAATGGAGTACATGTGGGACTGATGGAATTTAATACTTTTGTTGTTGGAAGTTGTGAGGAGATCCTGAAGATCATGTTAGAGGCATTGAATGAGAAGAGGACAGCAAGTAGAAATAACAGAACAGGGCCTTGTCAAGGACTAATAAAATATTTTAATAAAATGGGAGAAAACTGGATAGCAATTCATTTGCTGAATACAGATTATAAGAATTTAGTTAAAGTCTTACAGGGAGTATAATAAATACTATCATGAAGAGAGAATGGAGGTATTTGGAAGAAGGGATGCAAAATACATACAGAAATGGTCAAAGGAAATTATCTGCATGATTTAGAAAAGGACTGCAGTTCAGTACAACATGAGAGTTTGTTTAGGATTTTGAGGACGATTAAAATATATTAATTATATAAAAGAGGACTACTTTATCAGCTTGAATATCACTAACTCACTGCCAATAACTTTGATCAATTGATACACATGATCAGCAGCAAGTTGATTTTTTGTTTATTTTTTTTACAGGGGGCAAGCACCCCTACACTCCTTGCACACATGGGAGCTCTACTTTCATACTCCCAGACTATAAATATATTGCCTACAAGATCACATAAACTTAGAGAAAATATATATCCAAACAGTTACCCACACTTGAAAACACATATGAGCATCCAGGCTATTTCACAAACGAATTGTGGTAATTGGAATCATTAAATATAAAATTTATGATGAAAGGGTGTCAAAATATAGAAATACAATTATGGGTAGGTAAGCGATATTGAAATATTTTGGATCCTATATAAGACATCAAAGTGAAATTCCTGAACAATGAACTGGAGGATTCAACCTTGATGAGGCATATACCTTCTAAGACTAAAATCACAACTAGAATAAAGCATTTTTGTAGTGGATATGTATCCACACAGCTTTGCCATGTGAAGGAATTACCTCCGCACCTCCCTTAGTAATATTTACTAAGTCTCTGAGCTCTTGCTTTAAAACTGATATATAAAAACATTTTGGAACTTGAAATTTCAATGAATTGGGACTGATCAGATAGTGTTCCTGGAGTTACCATGCACTGAGTGACAGACCTCTTCAATATTTCTTTATATAATTAGAAATGACAATACAGTTTGGACAGAATTAGAAACACATATCAGATAGGAAGGCTTTAGTTTATTAATGAAGGTGATATTTGTTACAGATTATACAATGATTGTGATGTGTTGAAAGAAACTGCAGATAAGGATTTTGGACTGTATTCATAATCCTTGTGCTTTGCACTGTAGAAAGTTGTGTGGGCTGCATCTAACAGCAGCTAAACTGCAACTCGGGGACTCAAGCTGTGCTTCGACATGACAATTTGAAACAGTCAGAAAAAGTCATCTGCAATTAAGGGAATATTGAGATATAAATGAGAAATATGTGAACAATTTGTGTCTGTTGTATGCAAATGAGGAGGTCTTCCCACCTCTGTGAGACTCATAGTCACTTTTTGATGCACTTCTGTGCTGTATGCATAAGGGCTATAAAAAATATAGTCATACCTTTTCTAATTTGTAGTCTGTGAAGATGCTTGAGTTTGTTTTCAGCTTAGCTGTTTCCTGCTTTGAGGTGCTAGTTTTGACAGTACCAAAACCAGGTATGCTTAGGAGTGCCTACTGGTCAAGAAGGACAAGATACCAGCCCCTCTGAACTTTGCTGATCAGGACATTTTGAATAGATTTAGGACTGACAGGGACATAATACTGTCTCTGGTGAATCTTTATGGCCAACAGATGAGGACTGGGGGTTGATACATGGTTTTCCTATTCCCATGAAAGCCAAGGTATGTATAGTCCTCACTATACTTGCCACAGGGACTTTCCAGAGGCAAACTGGGGACATGTGTATTTCAGGGGCTTCTGTCTCAAAGATACTTCAGCAGTTCTTCAACATACTCTTGGCACATATGGATCAATACATCTAGTTCCTGGTGTTATCTAAAGACTGAGCTCATACCATACATGCCTTCTACAGGATGGTATGCTTCCCTGAGGTTTTAGGTATGATTGGTTTGCTCCCATGTTCCCATCAGGGACCCATATTGACTACAGAGGGAGAGATACTGGAACAGGAATAGCTACCATTAGATTGACTGCCAGGAACTGTGTGATACAATGGGGTACATCACCATTATGTTGACCCAGCATCCACTATCTGAACGTAAGTAAACATCTGATAAATCATCATGGAATCAAGTCTTCATAGAGGACAGAGTAACTTGGTGAAACAGAGGCACAGATTTTTGATCTTATCTGAACAGAACCTTAAATGCAAAGATATGTATTACTACTTTTTATTCTATTTTATTAAATGATATCTGCATGAATCGAGCAGTGCTTTCAATGATGTGTTATACTTTAAATATCACTGTATGCTATATAAATGTATGTGTATGTGTGTTTGCACATACGTATACAAACTGTCTGCTTCAGAGGTCAGCAGGAGTCAGCATCAACTTAATTAACAGGAGTCCTACTTTTTTCTTTCAAGTATTGCAATGACTCTTGATTCCTGTTTATTTTTTCCAGTTAAACTAAAATGCAATCATTTCTCACACTGAGTTTCAGAATTCAAATGATATGGTTCATTTAGTCTTCATGTTATTTTTAACAAATAATGGATTCATGCCTTTCAGCTTCTTGCTTGAGAACTCTGGACAAAATCAAAATAATAGAGGAACAAAGGCTCAAATTCAACATTACCCTAACTCACCTAAAAAAAGTTTAGAGAACAAAAGGTTTTGCATCATCATGCATTTCTGGACAGCAAGAAGCCTGAAACTCAAACATTTGGCATTACTGGCTGACTGTAATGCTCACTGAATTACCAAAAAAAAAATCAAAATACTTTCTAAGGAACAGACCAACATGAGGCAAAATCAGGGACATTCTGTAACGCAAGATGCAGTTGAGAGGTATTAGTTGATCTGTAGATAGACTGAGGCCACCAGAGCTGGACTTGTAAATAACTGCATACTACTATAATAAATAATTTTCACAGCCAAATACTCTCCACCCCTCCCCCATGTAGAACTTATGTTCTTCAGTAGAACCACAGAATCAAGAAGTGCCATCAGTGGCATTAGAAAATGATTTTTAATTGTATAGATGACAGTCATGACAGCTCTCCTAAATGTACTGTCTGACGAAAGCAGCAGGTGCAACTCTTAGCTGTAGAGAGCCAAACTTAAGTACACCTGGTCATTCAGGTCAATCCTAAAAGCTTTCATGGGTTCCTAATAGAACTGCACAGCTATAATAATAAAATGATGTTAAATTCCTGTGCAGCTTGCTGCTTACAGGGGATGTGCAGAAAAAAACCTTCCTAGAAAATTATCAGCTTTTAATGCAGTTACAGATAAACAATTTTGGTCGCTAAGTTCAAAGACTGTGCATCAGTAACTTATGCAACAGTCCCACAAAACTTAACTTAATTTTGGCAAGATAGCAATATACATAGTGGATTGGCATGTCTCCCCACCCCAACCTAGCACTGGGCCCTAGGCAAATGCCTAGGGAGCTTTAGGCTAGATCTGGCTTACTTCTCATAGACATGTGACCTTGCACATGTGGATGTGCCTAGTGATGGGTATGCTACTACTGGGATTCTCAGGACATGTGACTGTTATTTGCTGTCTGCTTCTCTGTTCCTGGTCTGTGTAGTTCTTGCCAGTAGATTCTTTAATTAGTTAACTATCGTCGTGCCAATTTACTCCTATTACATTGTTTTTTATCTTCGGGTACATCAGTCAACTCTGAGCACACAAATTAGCCAGTGAGTTACCACATAAGTGGCATTTCTTATTCCCAAGGATTATAATGTTAAAAAGTACTAAATAATATACAAAATACTTCCTACTGGTGATTGGTGCTCACAGAAAAGAATAAGAATTTCTTGCAAGGAGATCTCTTATGCCTTCTGAATATCTTCATATCTTTGCACACACTTATTCCAGTTGTGGCATTATTCATAATGCCTACAGAGAGGTTGCAAGACTCTGTCCAAGTAGTTTTTAATTTCTCTTTTCACTGTGATTTCTTATGTGGTTCCTACTGGTATAGACTAGAACAGGTGATTCTATTCTCGGCCACAACTTACAGTTTCCTTATACACACGTCATCTTACCAACTTTTAATCCACTCTATTGACAAATGACATACTTGTCGATGAAAACACAGGTATGTATGCTGCCCATTGTAATAAGTGACACTTTAAGCTACAAAATGGGTTATACAGTAGACCACTAGAAATATCACAGTTATATGGTGCAGATCCATTTGTAAAATACTACTGTTCACTTCAAATGGTATGGTTCTGAGGTTTCCCCAAGAACTAGTTGAAACCAGAAGATATTAGATTGTGTGAAGTTTTATGAAGATGAAAATAGACACTAAAATTTCCAAGTGTAGAATCTTGAAAGCTTCTTTGGCTGTAGATGGCATGTCTGCTCTTTAGTCTATAACCCATTGCTTACAAAGGCTGAAATGACATAGTCATGGTTATTTCTAAACCAGACTTTAATATCAACGCTCATTTCAAACACCGATTACACAAAGACATTTGATTTAGAAATATATATTTGTTATATAGTACAATATTTTAGGAAGTTTTTATAGGTATCTACTGCTTCTTTTTGTCATATTGTGTCTTCCTATGTCCACTTACTCATCTAAGGTGTCTAGTCCTGGCAAAAGTTAAGAATTTTAATACCATATTAGAATTTGCCTTATATTTCTGTCTTATGTGACCAACTACATGAATTATGCCTCCTTTGTTTAAAAGACTGATGCAATGAAACAATTACACTGCATCTGTTACACGTGGGGTTGCCTTTATGCATATACAAACAGTGGAGCAGCTTTATTTTTAGGATAATGACTTTATTTATGTGTTTGGTATGTATTTAGTAAGCGAACATGTGGTGTTAATGTACTGAATACAAAAGAACACACTACCTTCAACTTGGCCATGAGGGACTCTCATTGTATTTTCAAAATCCCATAGTGTGAGGCCCAAAACCTTGAGGAATTAAGTGTGATCAGAGGAAAATATATTCTAAGACCAAAACTGCTGTGTCTGTGATAATTCCCCTTTCTCCAAGGCATGAGAATCCTGGAATTAGTATACGTAAGTACTGGGGATGCAGGAAGACTTACTTCATGCAATGATGACTTTCATGTGTACCAGCAAGTTTTGCATTTTGGTGTTTACTGGCAGGATCATGTTTAATTACTGGGAGTTTCGCGACTCTCTGTTGAGACTTAAACTTCTGATAGGAGGCTCAACATGACATATGAAAAAAAAAAAATGATGCGTCTCTTTTAATGGAGATATCGCTCAGCTCGAGATCTCACATAGTATAGTTACAAGATATCCTTAGGAAGATAAGCATTCCGCTTTGATGCCACGCCATTTTTTAGCACTGTGAAGAACATTTTTAGTGTCAAGTACTATCATGGGAACTGTGATTGTCTCAGTCTTTTTAGAAATTCAGCAGTCAAAAAAAACATTTCATTAATTACAGGACATTTTAACATTGTGTTAAGGCTATAACCTGGGGTGTGCAGTATTGAAAAGAAGAGTACATACAAATGAAATCTTTTCAGTGCTGTTCTTAATATGTAAAAGACAACTAAGATTTTTAATTTATTAATTTTTCCATTTACCAACTTAATCTAGTCTAGGGTTGCAGGAGAACCAAAAACTTCCCTAGCAGTCAATGGGTTCAAGTTATCAAAGCTCACCCTGAACAGGTTGCCTGCTGCTACATACACAAGACACACATATGCACAGTCAGTCAAACATGGCATTAACACTGCTAGTCAATTCAGTGGATCACTAATTTTCCCAAGCCATGCCTTTGGGGTGTGGGACGAAGCTGAAACACTCAATAAAAATACATACAAACATGGGGTTGGGTAGAACCCACACTAAAAGTACCCCAACTAATAAATAAAGTGGAGAACCAAGCATTATGAGGAAGCATCTCCAACTGATGCACAAACAAAATGAGGAACTGCCCAATGCATGGGTTTGAATATAACTCGTTGGTTCATGTACAATGGTTGGTTCATTGGCTTACAATGTTGTTACTGTAACTTGTGGCTTCTGCTGTTGGCTACTGTGTTTATTCAGCTCAAACTCACTTTATTCTGATTGTTTTTTTACATTGTATTGCTTTACTGTGATAATAAACTGAAACAAAGAGTGAGAAGGTCACACAGAAAAAAACAATCAGTAAAAACTAAATGAAAACTCCAGCCAGTGGAAGTTCTAGCTTGGCTGGAGTTTTCATTTAGTTTTTATTTATTGTGATAATAGCATTTATGAAAGATAATTTTGCAAATTCCTTTATTCTGAAGAAATTCTAACTATCCATAAAGAATGAAAGTGCTCAAAAAATGTTTGACTGATGTTCGTTTCTTCCTTTTAGATGAATAAGTTTTTAGTTACACATTTAAAATAAAACATTGTTTCTATTTAGTTATAGAGTCTGGATAGCTTAAGGTGATCAGCATTTACCAGCTCTTACACTGTTGTAGTAGCCTGGCTGTATAAGAGATGTGAGTTATTTTTAGTCCATTAAACACAACATAAGGCACAGAGAACTAACATGATTTAATTAATTGTAGGATTTTCCAGTGAGTTTTCTAAAAACATTACAGCTTTTGGCAACGTATAGGTACATTAATTGCTTTGTGTTATGTCATTCCAGATCTATTTTGTAAATCTGGTCTGCTCTCACAGCAGTATGGTCTCTTTGTTAATCGTTTCCACTTGCATAGGTTTATTCACAAAGGACTTTGTTTCTCTGGGCGTGGGATTTTGTGTGTGTGTGTGTGTGTGTGTGTGTGTGTGTGTGTGTGTGTGTGTGTGTGTGTGTGTGTGTGTGTGTGTGTGTGTGTGTGTGTGTGTGTGTGTGTGTGTGTGTGTGTGTGTGTGTGTGTGTGTGTATGTGTGCCTTTTCTAAATAATTTTAACTTATCTGCTTGGTTGTAATTCCTTTAGCTAAAATGTCAGATGAAATAGCTGTCCCAAACCCTAATTGTTACAGAATGCATGGAGCCATTAAATATTTATAGGTCATTGTATTAGACTGTTAATCTGTTTCTTGTTTGAGGAAGGTGCCAGTGCAGTAATGCAGGTGGTTATTTTATTATACACAGGCTGAGGGACAGCATACTAAGAAAATAGCAACATTTTATTGATGCTGATTAGAGTTCAGACAGTCTCTGGAAATCGTATGCACATGATTATTGCATACTTTCCTTATAAAGAGAAATGTGGTAAAACAAATCCATATAAATTGGCTATATCTAAAAAATATGGGACAAATATAGAAGAACTGACTCCAATATGCAATAAATCAAAAGGCATGGCATGAGAAGAGTTTACCAAGAAGGTCCAAGTAAAAATTCTGTAGACTTTAACAGCTGCTATTAGCACAAGTTATTTGTCTGACCCAATTAAAAATATGGGATGGATTAACAGGGAGCCAGAGGAACTGTTGAAAGCTTTACTGCTTCATGATGGACTCTTAAGAGCCCAAGTTCACTAATCTAACAGCCGAGACTGTGGCAGAACAAGTACCACTACTTTGTTTTGGTATAACTTTTTTTCTTTTCCTTTTAGCAGTTTAAAAATGCAGAGAACATAGGAGATAAATAAATAACTAAATAAAAAAGCAAACATTGTGTTGAAGTAGGATGTCAGACTTGCACTAGTTGTTAAAAGTGCTGTATTGCTAGTGGAATGATATACATTTGTTTTGCATGTTTGTAGCAGTTGGTTAAGACATAATACTAGGCTGTAGATCCAGTAGACCATGTGTAACCTAGCCTGATGATCCTACATCGAAGTTACCAAGACATGAATTAATACCAGACCCACAATGGGATGAATTACTCTGGACCTGGTTACATCCTCTTTCTGTAAGGGCATGAGTTTCCTGACTGAAGGGTATACTTATGCTTTCCCAGTTAGTCATCTACATTATGCTTAAAAAGGGGTCAGGGAACTACTATGCATTACATCCAGGGAGTCTATTTCACAAAATAGATATTCTCTGTGATAGATATCTATCAAACTATCAGGTCCTGTTTACATTGCTGTGAAATTTCATTTCTCTGCATCAGGTGTTTAGGGTGTTAGTAGTTTTGTGGATGTCAAGGAGGTTGTACAAGACTGGATTCTTAGATTCTCTGTAGGCTACGTGGATGTCCCTTCTTAAAAGCTGATTTGACCCTAAAAAGGGTAAGCGCACTTTAAGGTGGTCAACATAGCTCAAGACAGATTTGCCCTTGATTGTCTTCTTAAGAAAATTTTGTGGTCTCTGGAGATGGGTCATGTGTTTAGATAACTACATACCAAAGGGGACATTATATTGTGTAAATGGCCTAATAAAAGAGGAGTAGATAGGGAATTATGACTTCCCTGGATTTAGAAGATTTATCCCTGGTGATTATTCTGCCTATATAAAAGGATTTCCTAACAACAATGGTAGCCTGGCAGTCAAAGGATAGTTCATTGTCAATTAAACTGCCCCAGTCTGTATGAAGGTCTCAGTGTTTTAGGGGGATGGGGTGTTACCTTTATGATAGTAGCATGGATTCCTAGGGTTGCCAAAGGGTACGATGATGTTTTTCTGGGCATTTGGTTTGAAGCCATGGTCTAATCACCTCTTGTTATTGTGAGTTAGGCCCACCACGAGAATCTAATGGTTAGTTGATGTGTTTATGACAACTCCCAGTTTGTGTCATCAACAAATTTTGTCAGCAGAGGCCCTTTGTGTTGTCTAGAACATCAAAGAAGTAGATGCAAAAGAGGAGTAGTCCCAGAACAGAATCACATAGGGGTTTACATTTAGTTTGGTCAGCTTATCAAATATGTCAAAATGTGGAATGATATCAAAGACTTTGGCTTACTCCAGCTACCCCATGTGAATTGATTTGCCTGAGTCCAGTCCCTTATTTTATTTCCACTGTTTTTTTTTAACTGGAAACACATTTATTAAATTATTATGTATGACATAGGCAATATAAATGTAAGATTGCCTGAGCCCAGTTCCTTGGTCACTTGTTCAATAAAGTCCACCAGGTTAGGAGGCAGGATCTGCTTTAACAAACCAGAACTAGTTTGAGTCCAGGTTATAATGACTGCTTATGTCTTTGTTAACAAGTTCCATAATGATGCATTGCATTGCCTTACAGAGAAGGCTAGTGAGGTTTATAGGTCTGTAGTTTCCAGTCAGTAGTAGGTCACCCTTTATGGAATGAGATGACTACAGCTGATTTCCACACCTTCAGCATGAATCCAGTGAGCAGACAATGTTTGGTGCTGATAAGAAGACAGTCTGGCATATTATCTGGGTTTATGGAGCTAATGTTCTTAACTTCTTATAGAGCCCTTAGGACTTGCTCAGAAGTGATTGCGGTGGTGGGGAGCAGATAAAGGAGTAAAGTTTGAGCTGAATTGTCTGATAATATGTTGGGGATGAGTATGTGGAGTTATTTTGTAGTACCTCAGAATATTGTCGGGTATTAGTTTTGAGCTCCATAAGTCAAAAGGCTTGTGGTTATCTTTAGTATGAGTAGTAACTTGGACTTGCGATTGGAGGAATTGATTTTGTTTCTAAGTTCTTTTTTGATTTTTTTAAATTCTTCTCTGTCTCATGGTGTGATAAAAGTGCTTTTAAGGGCCGTAGGTTCTTTCCACTTACTGTATAGTTTGTTAATACTGCGGTTCCACCAAATGGGTTTGTTCTTAAATGTGGTACTGTACTTATGCCTTATGTGGACAAGGCCTCAATGCAACCCTGAAAATGGGCAAAGAACTTATCAGTGAATATGGCTGCATATAATATAAGGTCATCAGGGTGAAGCAGTTGTTTGAATTTTGTCAGGTGATCACTTAGTTGGAGTGGATTTGTATTGGAGTAGGCTCTAAAGACAAAGGGTGTTGCAGAGTGACTTGGGTCTTACACTTAAGGTGTTATTGCACATTACTGAATCAACTGTAGGGACTGAGCATTCAGGGTTTAGGTTAATAAGAGCTGGGTCCTTTATTTTTGATCCCCTTATTTGGGTTTGGACTAGTTGGTTTAATGAGATGGCATTAATGATGTCCAGGAATCTTTATGCATACCTATTTGTGGTAGTATAGGCCTTCCATTTATGGAGGGGCAGTTGGAGTTACCCAAAAGGACAGTGTTGGGCTTTATCAAGAAGTATGTTGATTTGTTTAGATACATCTTATGGTTTGTTGGGGTCATGGTGAGGGTATGGCAGTTGGCAACAATGAGGTATTGGCTTTTATTTATCATGAGGAGAATGTGGAGGAGTTCAAGGTAATTGTCCTGTATTATGAGTCTGGAGGTGAAATGGTTTCTTAGAACCACAGGTACATCCCATCCAGCTGCACCTTCTAATTTGGTGCTGGGTCTGAATGAGTGAAGGGCATTAAGTTCTTGCTCTATGATTGTACCTTTGCTTTTCTGAAACTATATTTCAGTAGCTATGCATATATTTATATTTTTCAAGGTTAGTAATGAATGTAAAGAGTTCAATGTTTTGTTAAGTTATCTAACATTAAGCCATGCCATCTTAATACTGCTTTGATCGGCTTAAGTAGGTAATTTGAGGAGACTGACCTTGCCTAAAAAAGGCAGTATGGGGTGAGGAAAGAGTCTTGGCCAGTATTCATAAGCTATGAGGAAAGAGATGCAGACCACCCCTGGCAATGCATCTGGGGTTGATAATCATCTCCTGGCAGGCTGATATGTCCTGGATCCCCTCAAAAATGACACCAGTACCTATGCCAATAATTAAAGTCAATTATTTTTTATTTGTATTGAGGCATCTGTCTTGCTGATGGTATGATAATGGTCAATACCAGTTTCATGTTCAATTCAGATGCATATTTTAAGAGTGCCATCATGTCTCTCTTCATCTGATCCAAGGATGTGCACCTTGAGTCATTGATTTCCACATGCACCATGATCAGCTCATATGAGTACCTGGGGGTGAAGGGACTTGAGGGTCCTAATAACATTGTGATCCTGGTAACTGTGAGATAGCTAACTATCCTTGCCCAAGTTAATGAGTGGAGCATGGGTGTTTCTAACTAACTATGGGGTCACTTATAACCAGGACATTGCCAGATGTAAAGGCATAGTCCTGCTGCTTTAAGGGCATCTGTTGCTTTAATTTCTCTATCAATTTTGGTTTGTAATACCATGATGGTAAGGGACCTCATTCCTAAGTCAAAGTGTGATTAAATTTCATGAAATTAGTATCATTTCAATCGTTCATGTTAGCCAAAAGTGCTCTTGCTATTTGCAGCACTGGCAATGTGCCCCAAATTGACTCCTGCAATTTATATGGAGTTACATACATACATACAAATATTTAAAGTGTGGACATTAATGCCCTTCTAGCTTGCCAAAATAAATGAAAACAGTTGTTCCCATAATAAGTGCCCAGGCTGTTCTTAAAAATATCTAAACTAGTACTTGCTTTAATGTAATTTGTTAGTCTGTTGCATGCAGTAGCTGCTCTCTCTAGGAACCAGTTAGTACACTTCTCATTCCTATAAAATGTTCTACATAGGCTGTCTGATGATTCTGTACTACTTTATGATAATCCCAATCATTCCCAGAAGTAGTTGTCTCTAAATGCCCCATATACCTGAATAAAATCTCTTAAATATCTATAAGAGACACTGTACAAGTTCAGATATTTTAGTCTTTCAAAATAACTTACATTTTCACATCTATGAATGCCCTTGGTATATTTCCTTTGTACTCTTTCCAGTTTAGACATGCTTGTTTTCTTATAAGGTTTCAACATTGTTATTCCATACTCAAGTTTGGGTCTAAAGTAATTAACAAAAATGACTTCATCACGTCTGATTTCCTAGCCATTACATTTTTTTTATACAACCTACAGTTCTATAAATTTCATTAGCCTATTGGTTGATATGATTAGAAAAGCTTGAAGTTGGAACTACCCATATATCTAGGTCCTTAAATTAATATACAGTTTTAATCACTATGTGCTGTAGTAAATATTCACCTTTCAGTTTATATCTCCTGGACCTCATATGCTTAGTTTTTTATGTATTTATCAGCATATCACTTTTTGTGCCCAAATGCGTGATTTAGTCAAGTTCTTTTGCAGACATGCCTTGTCTGTAAAATGTAATCAGTTTACCCAATTTCAGGTCATCTACATACAGACTGTAGAACATCTCAGATGAAAACAATATGTCTGAAAGATACAATCTAAAGAAGTAAGGGCCTAGGACAGAGCCCTATGAAACATCCTGACTGTAACCAAGATTTTCACCTGTCCAATTGCTTTATGATACTTGTCATGTCCTATTAGTAAGTCATGCAGTTATCCATCTTATCAAGAGTAAATCAATACCTGGTTGCTCTAATTTATTCACCAGTGTTTTGTGTATGACCCTGTCAAATGCTGAAGTTAAATCTATATAAATTACATCACAGCACAATTTTTCATTCATAGCTGTTATTATATTGTTGTAGAACATCATGTTACAGGTGGTAATAGATCTATTTTCAACATATGCATGTTGATATACGGTTTCAATTCCCAACCTTTCCAGTTCTGACAATAACTTATCCAGTATTACTTTCTCCATTATTTTTTCACAACATGAAAATAGACTTAAGGGTCTATATGACTCTGGGTTTGTCCTACTCCCCTTTGTCTTTAAGACAGGTTTAATAAGCAGATGTCTCCCACCTTAAGGAATCTCCCCATATTTATATGACCTAGTAAATAATAGATATAATGGTAATATAAGTTCTTGCCAAAGTGTTCTCAGGTCATTATTACTAATTCTCTCTCCTCTCTGTGGTTTGCTTGCATCCAGTTTGCTTAGTTTTGTTTTCAATATAATCTGATTTCAGTATCTGAGGTTACCTGGATGTCACTAGAACAACTTATCATCCTCTTTGTGAAGCCAAACTGTTTTGCATGACATTTTGTAAATATATCTATAACCGGTTGTGTGTGCTAATAAATTTTAGAATCTACCAACAATATATCAATTTGTATGTCTTTACTCCTTCCACATCTTATGTACCTCTAAACTGGTTTCTTTCCTATTATGCTCAATATCTGTATAGAAATTTTTTTCAAGATTTTCTTGATCTTGTCTCACACTATGCTTAATTTGTTTGTCCAGCTTGTTTATTTCAGTTTTTAAAATTGCAGTTGTACCTCTTTTCCATTTCTTATATCTTTTTGTCTTTCACCCTAATCAGGTATCTTGTTTTTATGGGAATAATCCCCCTGATGTTATAAGCCTTGATCCTGATGTTAACATTTTTTTTTTATTTTTTGCGCTCATACGTGTATTGGTAGCATATCTAAATATGATGGTATTCTTTTTATTTTTTGAGGCCCATTGATCCTACTATGGTTGGAATGGTGTGGGTATCTTTTATCCACATTGCTCTTATTTCTGCCTGCATATCTTGATATTTTATGACTTTGTATCTCTCTGTACATGAGATCTCTAGGTGTATTAATTTCAGTGATCGAGTCTACTTTTGTCTTTTTTCATGGACTACTAAATCTGGTTTTCTCACATCTATTTTTTGAATTGCTAGTAATGGTAATCCCATGTGATTCACACTTTATCATTCTCTGTAATACTTTGTGGTTCATCCTTCCAATGCCTTTCAGCTACTTCTATACTGTAGTGTTTGCACAATCCCCAATGCAGCAATGTTGCCACATTATTGTGCCTTTCGTTGTACAGGCTCTTTGCCACGAGAATATCACACCCAGCAACGATGTGAGTGACTGTTTCCAATTCTGTTTCAGAAAACCTATATTTGCCTTTTTTTTCCTATATGATCAATGGACTTTGTGAACCAATGTGTATATAGTCCACTGTCCTATGCTGACATTATTAACCTTTCATCCTTTGGTTTCTATTCACCTCTCCTTAATATTTTATGACTTTAGGTCTCTCTGTACATGAGATCTCTAGGTGTAATAATTTCTAATCAAATTCCTGTGTCAAATCCTGATCAACATGAGGTTGTTCCAGGAGATCTCTGTACTTGTCATTATATTTATGGCTTTTCCACATTTCTTTCTCCTTCTCCTTATTTTCTTTCTTTTTATTTTGGCACATTCAGTTGGTGTCTCATTTTTGTCTACTTATGGTTTGATTTCCACCTTACTCCTCATGTTGTAAAACTTTCACTATGTTTGGATCTGACAAGGTCAGCAAATATGTATATGGTTCCACGATCACAGAACTATACATGCGATCATGTTCGAGGAGGCCTATACCTCCTTCAGAGCATAGACTATATAATCTTGGTATACACTTATTTTTATATAGTATTTGATAAGCGATAAGCATTTTTCTTGTTTTCCTGTCCAGCTGATCCATTACCTTTTGGGGCAAGTTAGTCATGTCAAAACTCTAAGCTAAAACAGGAAGAGCAAATTGGTTTATATCTTGGACTGTATTCCTAGAGTCATGGCTGTTTTAATATTAGTTTTAGTTTTCTGAAGTATCCCTAAGTTTTATTCACATTTGTTCATGTTTATTGTTGACCCTTCAATTACCAGATATTTATACACTCCTTCCTGCTCAAATTCCTTATATCATATTCCTGTCCCAGTTTGATATTTTCATGGTATTGCAACTTTCCTGTTTAAATGTTGTCTTTGCACATTTATCAAGAGCAAATTTCATTCTTATATTATCTGAGAAAGTTTTAACCACTTGTAGTTGTGCTTTCAACTCATCATCTGATGAATTGTACAGTTTTAAGTCATCCACAAAAAGTAGATGAGAGATCTTTCAGTAAGGCTGTTTTCTGGGAGCCAAACTGCAACAAAGAGCTAATCTATTGAGTAAACAGTTTAATGAGTTAAGGGCAAAACAAAAGAACAGCAGTGACAAATAATCATATTGGAATATCTTCCTCTGAATTTTTATCCCGGTATAATAATTTGTCCTTTGTCATGACTTAATTACAAAATGGTTTGCCTCTGTTTCATGGTCTATGTAATGTAATTGATCAATGAAGGATCAATTATATACCTGTAAGCACTCATTTAACCATGAATGTGGGATGCTGTCAAGTGCTTTTTTGTAATATATCTGTGCCATATTTAGATTCTTCCCCTTTTTACAATTCTCATTATGGCTTTACTTAACAGAAAACAATACTTTGTTCCATGTGACTTTCTTTTCTGCATGCTAGTTTTGTGAAAGTTACTGAAAAAAGAGGTAAAGACTGATGAATGAGAAATCATGTTTGAACACCGTATGGGTGGGGGTTTTATTTGTCTGTGTGATATTTTGGTGTGGTATAGAAGTGCATACTGAATGTAAAGGTAAAAGCAGATGGATGCAGTGTAATACCAATATGTACAGATCTTTGCATCGTTGCCCACAATTTACATTGCTTTCAGAAGTACTATCAATGTTACAAGCAAGCAGTTGGAAATGAATGCCTGAAGCAGTGCTACAGGATACCAACATTATTTTATATGACATAATAATATAATTTGACACATAATATATTTCTAATAAGTAACAACAACTTTATCTTCAAATCCTGAAGCAGTGTCATCTGACGGAGACATTATTTTATGTACAATAGTAGAATAAATAGTTGTGCTAGATAATAGGTGGTTGCTAATTATCACTGAACCAATTAATTATATGTATTTGCATTTATACTTCAGTATCCAAAACTGAAAAGTAATAGGCAGTTTTACTGGAGGGAGGATGTGAATTAAATTGTTTTTATAAGCACCCTCACAAGTACTACCAAACATTGTAAACTGATTTTATGTGATTCAAAGTAAAAATAAAAATCATAAGTAGGTAACACACAGCACTTTGCTCTTGATTAAAATAGACTAAATGTCAGTTACCTTGCTTTCACAAGCACTGGCAGAAGCACTACTTAAGTGAGACTGGCATTACTTGAGCTAAACTGAAATATTCTTACTTTGCTGTTTATGATTGGGGAGAAGCAACATTGTGCTTGCTTGTTCTTGCTTATAAAATACATGGTTTTCATAAGTGCTGTCAGAAGCAGTAGCAACCAAAACTGATTTTACATGAATCAATATAAAAACGTGATGAAGGAAAAGTAGCAAACAATATCCAGCTCCTGGTAACAAGTCAACAAGACTAAATTTATTATATGTACTTAGCTGAACATTAATAGTTTGTAATTTATAGTTATAGGGAAGAATCATGTCGCATTTTACAATGTTTGCAGAGAAGCAACATACAGCATGTTAATATTTTTTTCACTGCCTTTCCCTGCAGCTGAGCTTTAGCTGTCACCAGCACTTCTCCATATCCACTGGCTATACTGGACCATCCTTAGCCTCCTCTGGGCTCAACTTGATCTTTATCTGAGTCAGTGAGGAAATTAAAGATGCTAGTGCTACATAGTATTGCTGCCAAGGAGTGTGTCCTAACCATTCCCCACCCATTGACAGCTTTGCAAGCTCTCAGCTGCTGTCTTCAAGAGGTACATGCACTCTCCCACTCATACTTAACCTCTTATCCAAGTGGTAAATAACTTGTTGCATAGAGCCCATGTGGCTCTTAACATTGCTGCGACAGTGAGCCTTGATAGCCTTCCTCCCCTCAGGATGGCAAGCTAGCACTGTCTGCCCACTCTCATCCTACCCCTCCTCCAGTGTCTCCAGTACCTGGACTGCTGCTTGAACTCAGGTCATCTGGGGTGCAGGAAGAGCTTTATCTCTCTATACCATGGGGACAAGCTACATGGTGTTCTTGGTAAAAATGCATATTTTATTCACAACTACTGTCAGAAGTGCTTGCAAACAACTGAAACTCATCTTAGATGAGTCAAAGAAATGAAATCATGAGAAAACACTAAACAGCATTTAAACTCTGAGTAAAAAGAAATAAAGAATTAATAAAAGAAAAAAACAAATAAAAAAATAAATTACATTGTAAGTGTACATTCACAAGGATCAGTTAATACATTTTACAGATGATGTACTTTACTGCTAATGGTGCTGTGTTTCAAGTGGTTGAATGAATCTAGCATTCAACTGTACAAAGACCAACATGCTTCAAAGAAAAAATGATTAGAGGAAAGCAACATATAGCATTTAGTTTTTGATAATAATGCATTTTGTTATTGATAATAAAAGTTCTACATTTCTTTCACATCAGTCTCTTTAGGTGGTTGAACTAATACAGCCTTCCCATGTTATATATTGCAGCCCAGCATAACAGAAAAGTCAAGGTGTTTCACATTGCTGTAATGTTTGCTCACAGAAATGCAACTGCAGCTTTTTACTTCTGGCTTATTTTGAAATTGTTAATAGCTTGGAATGTTACTGCTTTGTCATAGTTGAAATATTAGCATGCACATTTTTCTATACGTTTCTGCATTTTCTTCCTATAAAACCAAGTGTTTAAATGCACACGGTCTACTATATTCAAGGAAACACACTGCCTGGAAAGCATAATGAAGTTTATACCAAATTGTCAAGGGCCTGTCTTAATTTGGAACTAAGATTTTTATGTTTTATTCAATTATTGTATTTGAAGAATGTGTTTTTTTTTTGTTTTAAATATTCTGCAGATCATTCAGTTTGGTTCTTTTATTCTCAGTTAACAAGTGTAAATAATTTGGTCTGTTTGTTGGACTAGTTGTTCTTCTTTCACTTTTTCTTTCCCACTTAAGACATGCCTCTTCTTCATTGCTAATGAGTATATTCCATCTCCAGTGGCATAGAAGGATACACCTCTAACTATAGGTCAGACGATCTAAGATCATTTAATGTTTTGGGTGTCTGATGGTGCTGGCCATGAATACTTAGAGTGAGCAGCTTCTGAGTGCTTGCCCATACTGGAGGGAATGAGGTGGCTTTTGTTCATGGCTTGACTGACACCTAGTGGGAGCACAAGGTATTACACATGTGGAACATGAGTCTATGAGCATGTATTGCCATTATCATCTGCACATAGGTGAGTAAGTGTGGCAAAGACACAATCCCTGTGGCAATGCCACAGTATCACTGCCTGGACAGCTGCCATGAGGGAGAGGAGTGCTCCATTATAGGAAGAACAGGCTGCTCTGCAGGACCTACAAGCTGGTCTGCTCCCTACTATCCAAGTTTATTTTTGCTGGGAGTGAATTGGACAACTGATCTACCTAGACAGGAACAAATGAGTCATAGGTCTCTTGCCTAACCAGGGATGTCTGGCCATTGACCCACAGAATATATGAACTGATCAGTTGCAGGTATATCAGTTTACTAATACTTTTAAAATAACACTTTTATACTATCCTTTTTGAGGGACAGGGAGAGATAAAATGCTAAAATACTTTGGGAAACATTGTAAGGAATAACATTCAACCTTGCACAAAAAGAAAGTATAGAAAAAGTGCAAAATCAAATACTGACAGAAACTCAGGGGATTACTTTGAAAATATTTTCCTTCTACATTGCATCCTTCAGGTTTGATCAAAGGGAATAATAACTAATTTATGGAAAAAACAACTTGATCTATAGGTGGAGCTTTCCTGTTCATTGACATATGAAATCTTAGCTGCAACATTTGCTTTGAATTGGTTTTAGTTATATAGTTCCAGGATACACTATTTATCTGAGGTTTGGTGCTGGTTATCTGTCTGATAAGGCACATTTAAATATCAACATTTAAGAGTTGTTTAATGATTCTGTAGTAGTTAGAATCCATGATTTAACTTAATTGTTAGCCCCCTTCTTTCTGCATGATGTAACAAATGATGAAACAAACACAAGAAAAAAAAATGTGAGATTTTTCAAAAAGCAAAACAGAAGCAACTTCAGATTAAAACAAAAGAAATAAGTATTAAATGAAACTTTCTCCAAGTGTTAGATTAAAAGGAAGGGAAAGTGCATTTTTGGAAAGAAAAATATTGACACTTTATTGGAGTTGTCCTTTATGACAGGCACTAGTGCTAAAATATATAATAACACCAAAAATGCTCTTATTATTATTGTCAAGCATAAAGACTTTTAACTCATTGGCTGGCAAAGGGCAAAGTGATCATCAGTTTTTTTTCTCAGGTGCTAGTTTTAGGGGCATCATCAGATCACTTCATGTCCTGTAACATTTAAATATGAGTATGAGATTGTTGTTTCTCATACTGTTATGGATAATTTCAGACAGTCCACCTTGGAAGAGATGCCGAGACATGGGTGAGTTATCATATAATCTTAAGAAAAGGAAATTTGTTATGTTGAGTAGTGGTCTGACATAACCTAGAAGGATGCATTAATGAACATCTGGCTTCAGTGATTGGCTACACAAGTTGCGTCATTCTAAGGAAATACATTTTGTGGCAGGCTGTGGGAACATGGTAAGCAGACATCTTTCTTTGCCAGAGATGGGCTGCAGGTGCCCCCGAGTGGTTTGCATGTTGGCAACAACTTTTTGCACCATTACAGTGACTTTTTTGACAAGGTGAAATTACTGCTCATTCCAGCCTGTCAAATTCTAATTTAATCTGCCTAACGCAAGAAGCTTCTGAGGAAAATATCTGATTTTTGGAAACTTCCCTTTACCTGGAGAATATACGCATCTATGTAGCTAGTGAAAACTGATCCCAATCTACTGTAATCATTCCTGGTTTTCTTGGGCTAACTCATTCCGAATCACTAGAGGCAGCAGGGCATATCCATATTTATTAGATATCTCATGACCATGTGCCTTATCCCATATTACCTCAAACATTGATTTACTATAGGTTCAAATCACTATCAACAAAACAAATGTTTACTTTATGAGCCATTTCAAGTCCCTTCTCCATCCCTTTGAAACATATCAAACAATTATCAAAGAATTTTATGGCCCACACAATCACTGTATAGAGAAAACCATCCTCTTTCATCATAAGTAAAATGATAAACAAAGCTCCAATCCTGTGGGGTAATAGAGCCGACAAATTATGAGCAAGAAATTATAGTTCCAGGCCATATATACACCTTACCCCCTCCCGGGTCATAATCAAAACTTAACCAAATTGGTATGGAACCAAAGGATATTATGAGAATCACCAGAGCTAACACTAGGCATAAGGTAGCCACCAACACTGAGGACAACCCAAAGGCTATTTTAGCTGTGTTAGCAAAATCTGCAATAATACTCCACCATGGTATGTGGTCAGTGTAAATGGTACTAAAATTAATAGCCAGATATTCAACCCTAACTCCTCTCTGAATAACTCATCATTTGAAAGCACAATACAATTCAAGACTTATCTCACAGATAGTATAGCATCTCTAACTAAGGATTCCCCAGTGTCAAATCCTAACCCTGTCCAACAGACACATATGACAACATACACTTTCACCCTCAAACTGTGCTCATATCCTATATAAAACTACTCCTAAACAAACCCAAACCATGTTCTACTTTAGCTGATGACCTTCCAAATGTGCACCTTAAAATAGCAGCCAATAGGATTGCCTAGCCTGTCTCAATCTTTATAAATAGGTAAATCCATGAATCACACATTCCCTTTCTCTGTTAAAAGTCCCACATTATCCCTCTGCACAAAGGAGGAAATTCAACAGACATTACTAACTTCTGACCAGTAGCAATCTTAACACCCCCCCAAAAAATTGAAAAATGTATTCAAAAACAATTGCTAGACTATATCCTGCAAAAAGAACTCCTATTCCCAACACAACATAGCTTCTGTCTTTCTCATAGTACTAACACTGCACTTCTAACCTATATCGATACTGTCAATAAAACTAGAGATGACAACAAACTAATCTCTTTTTTCACAGCAAACTTCTACTTCAAATGTCATAAGGTCTCTCTCAGCCCACCCTTCTATGCTTCAGAAGCTACCTATCCAATACTTAGTTAGTAAAACGGTACCCCACCATTTCTTCATACCTCTCAGTCACTACTGGTGTACCACAAAGCTCTATCTTTGGTCCCCTCCTCTTTAACATTCTCACACACTCTCCACACATCCACATAACAGGCTTCCCTAATACAGTATGTAGATAACAACTGGTCTATATTACGTTATCGAATACTAACATACTCGAAAACGTAATAGTTGACCCATAAATGTCGAAGTGCTAAAACTTTAAACATTTAATAAAAAGAAAAAAACCTACCCAAACAAACCATTTAAACACTGTAAGCAGGGGGCAAGCCCCCCTGCACCCCCCCATGTGGGGGGATGTGCCCCCACACCCCCCACTACTTAAATATTCCAACTCCAAGATCGCACTACAGTGCAGACAATGGAAAACTTCCATTTTCGCACTGTACAGAGATCTCCATTGAAACGTTCGAGGTTCTAGCACTTCAACATTTATGGGTCGACTATTATGTTTTTGATTACATTAGTATTCGATGACGTAATATAGACCTGATAAAAATATGGCACACCTCCAAAAAAAAAAATTCAGGAAGCTTTAACAGCCACTGAAACGTGGCTTTGTAACTTACACCTCATGCTCAAACTCCCCCCCCCAAAAAATACTACTTCTTTTTCTCAACTCCCTCTCTCATGAAACAACAGAATTTAAAGTCTCTCTCTTCATAATACAACCAATGAAGTCACTTCTCATAACAAATTATTAAGGATGATAATAGATGATAATCTTAAACTTGACCTGCATATACACAATTGCATAATAAAAAGTAATCAAAAACTAGGGATGCATTTCAAAGCCAAACAATTTCTCAGCAACACAACAAAAACTACAACTCCCACTACTTACCTCCTCCCCACACTTCTTTATGGAGCTCACATCCTTACTAACCTCCAGGCATCACAAAAATAAAAACTTGAACAATGCTATAACAAAGTTATTAAATTTGGAGCAAATACTCCTTTCAGAACCCACTACTGTATAGCACTAACAAGCCTAACTTGGTTAGAACTACCCCATCGACTAACACATACACAATTTCTTATCACCTAAAAAATTATCCACCATGTAGCTGCTTGTCCAGCAATAACATTCTACACAACTATGTTCCTAGTCGGTCATTATGATCTAATGACCAAAACCTCCTGTCTGTCTACAAACCTATCAGATCTGCTGGGTATTGTCTATATTCATATGATGTTGCTAAGGCCTGGAACTCCTTATCTGTATCCATCAGCTCAGTACCCTCCCTCCCATTCATCAAAACCATTCTGAAGACTTCCTAGTCAAAGGCTGCCTCTGTTCTTGTTCAGTGGCAGGATAAACCATACCTCTAAATGTAAACAAGTACCTATTCATACCTTACATGTCCTTACTATTCCTTCTCCATCCTTACCTCTAGCAATTTCTCTTCCCTGGATTCCTGTCTAAACATACCATAAACCCACTTTTTTCTCACTTCATATTGCAATTCATGTTTGTATTATACTAACTTACCTTTATTTTTTCTATAAACTGGCCAACATTTCTCTAAATATTAAAATTATCATCATATAAATTGTATCTATTCTTTACCAGTGTTTTCATATTATGTCTAATTTGGTATAATTATTTAAGATGTGTTTTGTATTATTTTTGAAGATTGTAAAATTATTAATCTTAAAATGTTTTGCAATACTTTGGATGTTTTCTCCTGAGGCCTCTGTCAATAATGGGCTCCTACCCAGTTAGACATTCCTGGTAATCAAATGTCAACAAATAAATAAATAAATAAATACTACTTACAGTGTCAGAAAATATTGATAACGTTTTAAGCACCCTGTATAAAATATAAAGATATGCCAGACAATCTATTTCTTGGCTTTTTGACAAGCCTAAAGTCCCAGCTAACTAACCGTCTCTGAAACATCATTATCAGTCAAAAGGCAATCCTTAGATTGTGCCTTACTAATATTATTAGTTTGTTTGAAATCTTTACCTAAATCATGGATTAAGGGCTTTTCACCTACACTGCATAGTTGGATTAAGACAAAGAATTTGATGTCATTTTCTAGTCTGGTATCATAAACAACCCAACTAAACAGCAACCCCTTCCTGGTTGATTGCTAACTGGATATCAAACAGTGCACACTCTCAAAATAAATGTTTTCTCCACCAAAAAGTGAAATGTAACAAGCAGGGAATCTCAAGTTTCCATTTTAGGTCCCATTCTCTTTGCAATCTATTTCTCTGAGGTGCAGACAAATGCTAACAACTTTTGGTTAGCTTAATTCACAGATGACTGCAAACAAGGAGTCATCGTAAACTCCCCCCACATTCATTAATACATTTATCTAGGCCTCAGTCACAATAATAACTGCTGCTGCAACTGTGGTCTAATTGTAAATACAGATAAATGAAATGTAGTCAGCTTTAATAAAAAATAAATAAAAAGAGCTCCTGATCAGTGTTCAAAAATGGAGTTCACATTAAGACTGACACTTTGATGTGGGATTTAGGAACTTAAACAAAAAATAAGCTGTCCTTAAACCTGCATATCTCCAATATTGTCAGCACATCCTACTACTGTTCTCATCTTGGCTGTCACAGGCTTTCATTGACAAGTCAGTCCATCATGATTCCCTTTGCTCTGTCCTCCTTTGTCCCATTATAGAATGCAATGCTAGTTTTCACATGTATTACTAAAATTCTGTCCCAGCTAAACAGGTCCCACAATTTTGTTATGTTAATAATCTGAGGTTTAAATTATTACTGCTATTAAGATGGACTAAAAATCATGTCCTTATTTTCTATGGCTTAGAGACACCTCAGAAGTGATCTTTGCCTTGCTTTCTGACCTGTGTCAAACCCTGCTCTCCATGACCTCTTTTTCCTTGAAAAGAAAAATACTTCTCCATTAACACCCATTCTATAGACTGAGTTCAACAGGAAAATATCAGCCATTTTTAATTCAGGGAAAATCCATTACTCAACTCCTCCCTCACCCATGGAATAAATGACACCTACATATCAGATAGTGGAGAAGCCTACCAATATTTGAACTTCAATTACCTAAATGGATAGGATATTATAAATTCATTTTATAGGTCACTGGCTGCAAATTTCTAGCTATACTAACCAAATGTTATCATAACTCAGCATTACCTATTTCTTCTATGCTTCGCTTTTCTTGTCTTTTCTCCTACTTATCTCTAGTCAGAAAATGCACAAAGACAATTTTATTGAAATACTTACTGTTTTCATTTATTTCGTAATTGACTTCATATATGCTACTGTGGGTTTGTATCCACTGTCTTCTTTCCTTGCTGTAGTCAGACAGAGGTGCCAAATGTAGCATCAGCAGATAGGGTAATTATGTTTTTAAAGAAACTTACTACACATGGATATTGGTGGTGAAAGGGACAAGGGATATCAGGTCCACCATTCCGAAAGGCATGACCTCTGCATGACCAAATATTCTTAATTTGTTTGGGCTGTGGACAATTGAAGATATTTAAGTGACAAAGTGATTAAAGGGAGACTCATTCTAATCAAATCTATTAAACAGTGTCTACCAGCTAAACTTATGCCTTGCATGTCTGGACTGCTGAAATACATGTACAAAAAAAGTTTGAGAAGCAGATTATTATTGACTAAGAACATTGTGGTGAATTTGCATCTACTTTCTCATGGCAGTACATTCCTCATCATTACTACTCTAATAAACAATGAGTTTATAACCTTATTAATATTCTTAAAGTATTGCTTTCCTATTGACTTTACTGGTGGCAAAATAAACTGACCATTTATTCTTGTACATAAAAGACTTTCGCAGCAGCTCTCTGAATGAAGCAACATGTTGAAGCCGAGCATGAGTAACAGCCAACACAACATTATCTGTAAGGCATAAACCAGTCAACATGATATTTATGTATTAATTTAATTGTTCATTTAGATATCTTGACAGGGTAGAAGACTGATCCACAGGGAAATGCATATTTCAGATTTCACCTGGGAAAAATATTTTCCTTGGATGCCCAATGGAGTTGGCAGGGAGGATTGTCATGACCATCCTGAAAGACAGACTCTGTTGCTGATGTGGGAAGGTAATTCATTGAAGACATAATGTAGGCTAGGGTGCAGAATGATTACTGAGCTAGGTCCATGAGATGGATGAGGAGGAGGAGTTGCTCTAAGGCCATTGGTGGGTAAGTTCTCATAATCTATGCCTCATTATTCACCTCACCTACTTAAGTAACATCAATGCACTAGAGAGCAGGGTCAAAGAAAAGCAAGGTCTAGGCAGAGTATAATGTTACGGACATATAATCCTATCCATCTCCAGGACATGATATTAATTTCTCATCCCTGCTTGATGGATGGCTCCACCCAATGGATAATACCAAATTAACAGTAATTTATACCCTTTCTTGCCTCTCTGCCAGCATTCACAAACTAAGGGGTAATACCAGGATTGGAGTTTGGAGTGATATGATAAGTGTCTAGTAACTGATGATTGAGCTGAAGCATCAGTGCCCAAAAAAAGAGGAAGGAAAACATTCACCCAGATATGTCTTCTAGTTCTCCCCTCCTGTTATCACTTCAGAAGTACCAATCCTTTAAGAACATGGTAGCATAGCTACAATAGCCATTACATTCATAAGCAGCTGAGTAACCCTATTTTTGAGAATAATTATCCACCTTCTTGGTAGAATTTGTAAAGTTTTTGATTATAACTTCTATCCACAGTAATGTCTGTGGATAGCACTGTACATGAAATCTTTTTAACTTCCAAGACATTTATATATGTCAAGTCTAAGCACTATAATGTGTACCCTTGTCACTATCACAGAAAAACTCCAGCATGAAATAATTTGATTACAGATTACCTCAGCAGCTTTCATCACTTAAAACTTTGCTCAAAACTTTGGCTCTAATCTATTGAGAAAACTTGTCAACCAACACCAAAAAATATTGACATCCCCCTTTGCCATTGGTAAAGAAAAAATAAAATCCATTTGTACTCATTTCCAAAGTCACATCCATAGGTTATAAATCTCCTATCTTATGTTTTACTTCAGAAAATTTCAGGTATATCACTCATGGCTTACAATACTCCTCAATATTTTTGTGCATCTTTGACCACCAATATTGTTTTGTGATCAAAAAAGTTGATATCTGTATTTCTCCATGGCTAGATGGATAATGATTATAATTCATTATTTATTTCTGCAAGGGTCATGGAGGAATTGCTTTTTTGGCTCTCAAAGAGTGGTGTATAATTGGACAGAAATGCTGCCTCTTTTCTGAACAACTTGTTCTTCATACTGTGATTATTAGTTCCAATCTAGAGGTCGGTTATACAGATCCTGCAAACTTGTTGAATCCTGGAAATTGTTTATGCTACTTATGAACTCAGTGTTTCCCTCTTTTTTAATATAAGCGGCATTTTTAATCAGTTTGTCTGCACTATTCATAGAATCATATAATGTACAATACAACTGGGCCATATGACTATTTACACATTGGCAATAGCTACCTTTAGACCGTACCTCCTTTTTCACAATGCACAATGCACAATGATTTGTTTGTTTGCTGAAGAAGATTCAGGTGTTTGCTGGACAATTTTTTTCAGTTCTGGAGGAATAGGAGCTGTTGGTCTGCTAGATCCCTAATGACCCTGAAAGCAAGGCACAGGCTGCCTCTATAGATTCTTTTGGACACAGAATATAAGGACAAGGCCTGCAGTCTCTGTTGATAGATCTGACCCTTTAGTCCTATGATCTCTTCTGTCAGGAATCTTTGGGGTCTCTCTAACTGTTTGATATGTATAGTAAGATACATCCCAAAAAGGATGCTGTATTCAATGATGGGTCTGATTAGTGCAGGATATAAAGGTGTCATGACTACTTTGGGCCTAGATGAAATACACTTTGTGATCAGCTGTACCAGACAGAAGGATTTCTTGACCACTGTTGCAACATAATGATCAAAGGAGAGGGCACCATCTACCCATGTTCTAAGGTGTCTCACAGCGTCTTTGTTTTGGGGTGTGGTGTCTTGGATACTATAAGCTGGGTGGAGGGTTTGCTTGTCAAATACAACAGTATTGCTTTTTTTAGCAATTAGTTTTAGAATGTTTTCAATAGAGCAGTTATTAACGTGCAAGTTCACTTTGCAGCTTCTGAATATCATACTCCAGTATATAATACCCAATTTATAATTTTTTGTAAACTGGTTAACCAGAGTTCATGATTTTTGATTTGGAGTTCAGAGAAGTATATGCTGCATAGCAATGGTTCCAGAACAGAACCATGCAGTACCCATTAGTAACTTTCATGTTCTCTAAGGACATTCCTGCTACTTTCACAGTGTAGGTTCTGTCCCTCAGCCAATTTGATATCCATATACCTATGTAGGGATTGATTTGCAGTGCATTTAACTAGTTGATAATGCTGGCATGTAGTATAGTATCAAATGCTTTGGCAAGGTCAAAGTATATTGTGTGGAAAGTTTGAACATTGTTCAAAGCTTGTGTTACCCTCTCAAAAAATTTCCAGATTCATTTGACAGGATCTACCCTTAACAAAGCAAAACGTCTAGGGGTAAAGATTTATAAGACTTTTTATATCCTATTTTATTAAGTCTGCTATGGCCTGTTCCACAGCCCTGCATTTGCGGTTCCACAGGCTGATGGGTCTGTAACTCCTGAGGTTTGAAGTGGGGACACCCTACTGAAGAGGCATCACAACTGTTGTGCATCAAGCCTTAGTGACAAAGATACTGGATAAGCTCAGGCTGAGTATATGTAGCTGCAGGTCACTAGTTCATGTTTAGTGCAGTTCAGCAGACAGCCTGCTATGTTAACAGGCTTAGAGAAAATGTTTTTTTAAAGTACTTAGTCTTCTAACAAGCATTTATTGAGATAATAAGGGGTTTAGAAAGATAGGTATATGTGGTTTGGTACAGATGTCTCTTAGGTAAAGTTAGCACTGACTTTGTCAGTATATTTACAATATCAACTGGATCAGAGTAGCTACTGCCATTTTGAATGAGCATGAAACAAAGTTGAGTGTTATTTTGTATCTCCTTGGCATAGGTAAAGAAGGATTTGTAATTATCTTTAGCTTTTGTTGCTAACCTAAATTCATGGGAAGCCATAGTTTTTTTTAATGATGTTTTTCACCACATTTGATAACTTTTTGATGTTAACCTTCATTTGAGGGTTTTTCATTTTGTGATAAATTCTAACGAGGTTTGTTCTCTTACAGTATTGTTAATGCATGTAGACAACCAGATTGGTTTGTTCTTTCCTTTATCTTTTTGTTTAGTTTTGGAAGAGGCTGACAGGTTTTAACAGTTGTCTAGTTGATCATAGAATATATTTGTATAACTAACTATCTTTGCCTACATTTTGGAGGCTACAGTTACATTTGAATTTATAGAATTTATCATAGAACTGTGGGATGTTCGTATTTCTGAAGTCTTTGAATATGTTGATACTTGAATCAGCTGTTTTGTCAAACTTGACTGGGCAAATGTATACCTGTGGGATAGTACGTATTGCTGCCACATTTGTAAGGAACAGGTCAAGAACAGTTTAAGCTCTAGTGGGCTTTTTGACTATTTGATCCAGGGAATTCTTGTCCATGAAATCAAGGAATATCTACTCTAAATTTTGGAAAGTGTAGATCAATGTGTGTGTATGTACCTTTAAGAAGCTATCCAAGGGCTTACACAAGTGTATAAATACTGAGCACGTGCAAGTCTGACTGCCATTTTGTAGTTAGCTGTTGAGATGTAAGCCTGTATGTATGTAAAGTCTGTCTGTAAACCAGTTTGTTTGTATTTTATGATGCTGCTATCCATCCTGATGTGTTTCTATGTATTAAAGCATCTAAACAAAATACCCTGCCTGCTTGTCATTAATGTTAGAGAAGAACGGGTGACATGGTGTCAGAAGCGGCATGTCTAGAGGGCTTGACGTTAGAGGCGGCATGGCTAAAATGACTTAAGGTACTTGCTTGGAACTGGTGGAATATACAGGAGTGAATCATCCCTAAAATGTGCATACTTCGCAAAACAGGTCAGAAATGAATTTCAGATATTAAAACTTGCTCAGTACTATTTCCTTTTTGCAAAATATGAAGCGAGGCATACAGAACGTTCTAAATAATATTCACATATGCTCACATGTACGATATTAATAAAAAAATATTCGATTTACTAAGAAAAATGTTTTAAAGTCTGAATTGCATTAAACTATTAAAATGAGGGGAAATGACCACATTTTTGCAAAGTATGTGTTTTTGTATTAAGCAAAGATATCTGAGTTATCAGAAGGGTATAACGTGTTTGCATGTTTGTGCAGTGCTACAGTAAAGCTATTTTGTGAAAGTACACTATTATAGAGCATATTTCTTAAAGTGTAGTATTTCGAAGAGTTTATTGTGCATTTGAATGTTATTACAAGCTCACAGAACTGTTTGTTCATACATAATTACAAGGGCCATATTTTCAGTGTGTTTGCACATACTTTGTTGGCATGGCAGATGGATTTTGAAAACCCAGTGCACTTATGTTTGACAGTAATATTGCTGAGAACTGGAGAGTGTTTGAGCAAGAGTACAACATTTTCATGCAGGCTGCATTTTTTGATAAAGATGACCGTACAAAGGCATTTATTCTACTTAACTTAGCTGGGTCAGAAGCCATTGACAGGGAACGTTTATTTGTATATGCAACTGCTATCTATACAAGAGAGGGGGAAAACCATCATATTGTTATACCAGCTGAGTCAAGGGAGGACCCTGAGTGCTTAAAACATAAATTTAAAGAAATGTGTAACCCCCAGACAAATGTTACAATGGAAATTCACTTATTTTACACAAGGGATCAAAAGCCTGGAGAAACTTTTGCACCATATATAACTGACCTGAGAAATAAGGCTAAAAGATACAGATTTGGTGATTTATGGGATGAGTTGATAAAGGATAGACTGGTGTGTGGTATAAAAGATGATGTGACAAAGATTTTGCTTCAAGATAGTGATTTAACTTTGAATAAGGCCATTCATATTTGTCAGATATATGAGCTCACAGAAAAGCACACAAATATGCTTATAAATGAGAAGAGTTCTAGAAGGCACAATAATAAAGCTCATGTTGAAAGTATGCAGCATGTGGCTAAAAGAAACAGGCCCAAGCACATGGCAGCAACTGTAGCCCCTGCAGAACTCACTGGTAAACCCTAGAACTTCTCAGCAAATTTCAGAGTTTGCATAGTCTCAGTGAAGCATAAGAGTGAGTCAGCAAACTCCAAGCATGGGCCCCAACCTGGTTTCATTGCCAACTGTCGTAATTGTGGTGGAAATCATGAATCTAAAAAGGAAAAATGTTTAGCTTTTGGTCATAAATTCCACAAATGCAATAAATGGAATAATTTCAAAAGGTTTTGTAAATCAAAAAGCCCACATTCTTTTATTAAAAAAGAATATTTTAAGAAATGAGTTGATCAATTAGAAAGCTATGATTTAAGGTCGCAGGCTACTCTTTATGTAGATGGTGTGTCAATGCTTCATGAAATGGTCAATGCAGTAGATTTAAGGACAAAGAATGAAGTATTTTGTATTGTTTGGATAAATAGCAAACCTATAGATCTCAAAGTTGATACAGGTTCAAAGTGCAATGTTATGTCAGCGGAAACATTTACTAGAGTGTGTCATGGTGAAAGGCTTGATTTGGCAAGGTGTGTGAAGCTTGTTGCTTATGGAGGTGAAGAAATTCAGACAGAAGGCTCAGTAGTCCTTTCATGTTACTTTGCTGGAAGAAGCTTTGACTTATTATTTTATGTGGTCAAGAGGCATGTCCAGTCCTTATTAGAGCTCAGAGACAGTTTGAAAATGGGATTGCTGTCATTTAATAAGGAAGTCCATCATGTTAGCTTAAAAAAACACTACTCTAATTTTGCTCAGCACATTTTTTTCCACCTATGTAGATCTTTTCGAAGACAAACTAGGCAAACTTCTAGTTGTGTACTCCATGAAGTTAGACCCAGAGGTCAGTCCAATTATCAGGCCAGCATGTAAAGTTCCAATAGCCATGCAGGACAGAGTCAAAGCCGAGCTAGATAAAATGGTGTGACAAGGTGTAATTTGTCCAGTTCCAACTCCAACTGAATGGGCATCTTCCATGGTGGTAGCTCATAAGAAAAGCTCAAATTATATCAGAATATGTACTGACCCACGAGATTTGAACAAAACACTAAAAAGACCTCATCATCCAATGTGCACAGTCAAGGAAACTGCAGTCTTGATGCCAAATGCCACTTTTTTTCTGCATTAGATACAAAAAGTTAATTTTGGCAAATTCAGCTTGACAAAAAATCCTAATTGTTCACTACATTCAGTACTCCGTTTAGCAGGTACAGATTTTTGAGAATGTCATTTGGCATAAATTCTGCAAGTGAAATTTTTCAATGTGCAATGGAGCAATTTTTTTCTTGGTATCCTTGTGATATTTATTATAGTGGACAACATACTATCAGGAGGTAATGGTGAAGCTGAACATGACAGAAACCTCAGACAAGTTCTAGAAAGGGCACATCAAGTGAATCTTAAGCTCAATCCACAATAATTCAAATTTAGGCTACAACAGGTTGCTTATTTTGGCCATTTATTTATGAGTACAGGCTTAAGACCAGATCCTTCTAAGCAAACAGCCATTCTCAAGATGCCAGCTCCAGACAATGTTCAAGCCCTGCAACATTTTCTTAGCATGGTTAACTACCTAGTTCATTCCAGAATTGAGCCAACTTTCAGCACCACTCAGAGAGCTCACACGTAAATATGTATCATGATCTTGGTTAGAGGAACACTAAAGAGCATTTGATGTCCTGAAACAGAGAATTGCTAGCCCAACAACTCTCATCTCACATCTCCTACCATCCAAATACACTACACCCCACCCACCACACACATTCCACTCTTAAAGTCCCCACCCATCCT
>NC_056735.1:1800808834-1800881334 GCF_019279795.1 Protopterus annectens
TAGAGTTACAGCTGCACCTTCCCGGACAGCTCAAAGAACGGCTGTAACCAGGTATGGACACATATGGGCAATCATTGATGTACTTACATACCTACAGGTCCCACATTTGTAAATTCTAGATATAAAAGATTTGCAACTAGAATTCTCCATAATGTCCTTAACATTTCTCCCTCTACTGTAAACTATCCTAGGTCTCAGGCCAAGAATTTCCTTACTTGCATCCTTAAGCCCAAAGTGCCATGCATAGTTAATAGCCGAAACAATATCTTGGGAGAGGTGATTATATCTAAGGACCATTGTAGATGAACCATCAGACTGTTGTTGGGGTGGTTTTACTGGTAACCCAGCACGAAGTATAGGTTGGTAAAGTGTATCTCTCTTCTTTGAAACCTCATGTTTGACCATCAAAATTAATTTTAAGGGATATCCTCTATCTAAAACATCCCTACAAGTTGAAACAATTCACATTTAAAAGTATCAGAGTTGTTCACCAATCTTGACAGTCTGACCATCTGCCCCTTGATGATTCCCTTCTTCTGGTGATAAGAATGACAACTACTAAAATGGAGCATGGAATTCGAAAAAGTTTCCTTCCTATGGATACCACTTTCAAGGATCCCCCATCAAAATTCAAATGGATATCTAAATAATTTATCTCACATGCATGCCAAAAGCTGGTGAACCTGAAAAAAGTAGTGGTGTTATTTAAAATTTCAAGGAACTCATTGCCCTCCTGTTCAGTCCTTTTTCATAGAATCAGAATATCATCCAAGAATCTGTTATATAACAGGATCTTGGACATAAATCGAGATGTGAAGATATAATTTGCTTCCTAGTAGAGAAGTACCAAGTTGGCAAACATGGGAGCACACTTGGCTCCCATGGCCACTCCTGCAATTTGTTGGTAAATTTCCCCTTCGAAGAGCAAAAAATTATTCTTAAGGACCAATTCCATTAGATCAACCATCAAGTTAATTCTGTTCTTATTGCAAGTTTTGCTGTTGACTAAGCTTTCTCTAAAGAAATCAAGGCCCTCCTCATGGGGTATGGTGGTAAATAAATTTATCACATCTATGGTAAGAAACGTGAAGGGCTCAGATAAATCAACACCCCTAAGTCTTTCTAAACAATGCCATGAGTCCCTTAAAATATGTTCAGATTCTCCCAAAACTATTTTGGTAAAGGAATCCACAAAAGCTGCCAATGGCTCAGTTTTAGACCTCTTAGCAGTCACAATGGGTCTAAAAGGGGGTTAGAAATAGACTTGTGTAGCTTCGGTATGACAAAAATTACCGGAATAACAGGATGTGGAACCGACAGATACTTATGTTCTTCCTCATCTAACACCCTGAAATAGTGCATCTAACAAAAATAAATCAATTTTCGAATAGGCCCTGTTAACCTCATTGATACTGGCCCTGCATATAAGTAGACTAGTCATTTAAAATTTCAGACATCCTGAAGGCATAGTCATACTGTGACATAATGACCATGCCCCCCACCTTTGTCAGGTTTCATCAAACGTAACTCATGATTGTTGGCTAAACTAAATAGTATGTTTCTCTCTTCAGTGGCCAAGTTGTCTTGAACCATTTTGTTTTTGTTAGAATTCAAAATCCTTCTCATTTTGGCTTCACAGAGCCTCTCAAAAACTAATAGGTCTACATTTGGAGGTGCTATGAATAAGCTACTTCTGTGCAATGAAACTTTGTCCTTGCTTAAAGAATTACCATTAAAAAATAATTTTAAATTAAGCTGTCTAGTGTACAATTTCAAATTGATCAACACATCAGCAATATCCAAGGAAAACTCAGGAACAAAAGTTGTACCCTTGCTCAATAAGCTGTGATGAACATTGTTAATAGTCACTGCAGTATAATTATAGATAGTAAAGTCGTCTTTTTAAATATATCACAATGTGAGAGTTCAACAGGTACATCACAATCAATAAAGGACTTACAGTCACCCAGTACTTCATCCAAGTATAAACTCCCACTGTCACATGATACACTTAATTGGGCCCTCGGCCCCTGTTGTTCTTGTAGTGGTAACTCTTGTTGTAATAGTTCCTATTGTTGTGTAACCTGCTGTTGTTGTATTGACCCACTTTCCCTCTGTTCCTCAACCTCTCGGACCTTCTCGGCCCATCGTTCTTCTCCAAAAAATGCTCTTTGTTTAATTCAGACACCTCAATATTGTCAATAGTCTCAGTCAGAATCGCACCCACAGAAAAACCCACACCCCTCTTAGGGTCCTTTGCACCAATAGGGTATGCACAATCATTTTGATAGTCATTCATGTCCCTAATCAATTTTTTTTCTGTTTAGTGTTCATACTGTTTTTCACAAAGTTATCAGCATCCTTTAAAATCTGATTGTATTTGTTAAGATATTCGCTAAACAACAACTCTTTAACAATGTTCTGACGTATAGCATTCGGTTCATCCTCCAGGACTGCCAACCTGCAATTATTGTGCTTTACAATAACTTTTAACATGTCCAAACCTGTATTGTTGAAAAGTTCAACAAGTTCACTGTAAGCAGGGGAACTAACCTCAATTCCCATGGGCAGCTTCAATATCCGAAGACCTTTAGGAACCTGCTTTAATGATATGGATTTGTTCAGAAAGGCATTATCAAGCTGAAGACTTTTAAACTTTTTTACTGTTTTCCCAAAAGAATCCAACTGTTTGCTCAAAGTGGGCTGCTCATTTCTCTCCTCGTTCAAGTCCAAGAAACTTGCTGTGGACAACCTAAGCCATTCGCCAAAGTCCCGCCCTTGAGCTGACTGCTGTTGGCTGGATTGGCCAGAAACCCTCCTTCCTTCCTTCGTCAGGGGGCGTATGCAGAGTGTACAGCTCAGCTTGGTGAGAGTAACATTGTTTGAACTCACAGCAGCAGCAGTTTCTCCCCTTGAAATAAGTGCTGTTAGTTTCTGTACAGAGGATGTTAATTCTCCTATTAAAGCTTCCATCTGTCAAATGGATGTAGCATTAAAAAGTGCTCTATTAAATGGCCACCACATCAGTCAGGAAAACAAACTGTCACAAAAACACCAAATCTTCCAACGAAGCAAAAAAACAATTAAATAAAAAGTGCATTTTTATCTTGTATCTTGGTTCAATTCTGTTTTTATATTTTATGTACAATCAACTGTTTTTTTTTAAATGTTTGCAATGATGTCATTCAATGTGGATTGGTCAGCAGTTAGGGGATGGGGTATTTAAATGTTGTTTGTACTAACCAAAGTTACTCTGATTAAGCCATTCTTATGGTGAAAGCGCTCAGTTATTGGGATCTTTGTGTTTTGTGCTATTAAATCGTGAAACCATGTTTGTGTTGGGACTTTTTTATTTTTATTTTATAGATTTTACATTTGTTGTACCTTTTTGTTACTAATATTTGAATATGTGATGCTGAATCAACAACAAATTGGTCACTACTCCCCATGCTGGTGGCATACAGAAGATAACTGCCTTAAAATCAATCCATACATGATAAGGTGGACAGCAAATTGACTGAAAGACAGAACCTACACAGTGTGATTGCAGGTGTCTCATCAGAAAGTATGAAAGCCCTTACTTTAGCCTAGCCAACCTAGGTTCAGTTATCAGCTCAGTGACTGATGGAGCAGCAGGCAAGTGATGACCATTAATATCCAGGGAGGGTATTGTCTTAAAAGTGCTCCTCACATGATCCCTTATAGAAGCCAAGGATGTGTAAAGTAAGGGGCACAATCCTAATACATCAGCACATCCACATTGCATGCCGCACTCCAGATGAAGCCAAAGAGATTGTAGGGAGGAGGAAAATGGGGTAGGACATAAATAAAAAAAAAATCCCCTGGTCGATGATGTGATGGCCAAACACCCAGGATGTTTTTAATTTCTACACTGGCCTAGCTCTTATGGAGAAAGTTCAGGAGTGTGGAGAAGGCTGGCAGACCTGTGATGGATGTGGTCACTGAGGTAGAGTACAGCAGGATGAAGCAAGGTGGGAAATGAAAAAGAAAAGCATGAAAGTGGTCAGCGGTATCCTTCAGGGCTCAGTAGTAGGACTTTTTTGGCCCAGACCTCATGCTACCCATCAGGCCTATTTTATTCCTTACTGATCTGTTCACTCCCCAAGTGGAGAGCCCTCCAGCTGATATACTTTTCCAGGGTGGGGATCAAGCAGCAGGGGTGTGCAAGAGCTGTCATCTACTCAATAGGTGATAAGGATGTTATGTTTCGCTATACTCCCTTGGGCAAGCTTGCTGGCATTCATGGAGTTGGCAAACAATGGTTCTTTGTAATGGATGTCCTTGGCTCTGCATATAATGTAATTGATTTTCCCTAGATCTCCAGAATATGCCAAGTATTCTATAATGGAGATTGTAACTGGGCACAGGTCACCATCCCTTCTCTCAAAGCCATGCAAGTAGGCTAAGCCTCATGATTGCTCTCCCACACAAAACTGCTCCAGGAGATGCCTAAGCCAGTAGGTGAACTCAGGTCACTTGGACAATAATCAAGGCTTCTTTCTGTTATGCCAACAGATTTGGTTAAAAGTTGTTAGCAATTTCAACTTGGTTGTGTCCACTACAATTTGCAACACCATGGATGTTAGCACAGCAAAATTGTTTTCAAGTATTGAACACCTATGAGGGTCAGCACTTCAGGGGCATTCTGTTGTCTGGGAATGTTAAAGCCTTAGCAGTGACAGGAAAGTGGGAAGTTGACTGCTTTGGCTGCAAGCTTTACATGGAGGTGGTCATAACTATTAAACACTGTAGCTAAGGTGCTGAACAATCCCTTCAAGCAGTACTGAAGTAGCCACAATCACAAACTGAGGCTCCATAAATGACAATCAGGCAAGGTTTGCATGCTAAGAACTGTAACAAGGAGTTAGCACAATTATGTTCTCTAGTTTAGCAAAGTAATTTAACAAAGAGTTGTTATTTTGATACATAATACTTTTTTGTGTAGTCCAAGGAAGGTCTACTTTTTATAGTCAGTAAACAGTAACAACAAGATATCATATGACAAGATTCCTTTGGATAATTTTTAAAAGAAATGTAAAAGATATATATCTGAGTTTTTCAATACATATTGATATTCATCAATAAGGTAGGTTAACAAAGTTAGTTACTTAATGGCACAGAGCTAATCAGTTAAATACTGTTGTACTGGTTACAAGCTCTGCCTACCTTACCTGTTCAAGTTATTATAATGAAATAATTTGCTAATGTTAAAAGTTGTGTTGCTTGTTAACATTTCTTTTTTTTTTTTAATTTGCTTTTTATTTCGTTTTCCATAGTTGTATAAGAGAATAAAAAAGAACAGTTAATACATAATAGAAATAAATAACAATGGATTTACGTAAGGTCAAATAACACATATTATGCTGTATTTCACAATTTTCTGTGAGGTTATCCTTATTTATATAGCGTTTTAACTAAATTTAAGCAAAAAGAAAAGTACCTCTTCCCCTTTCTAACAAAACTTCATTCAATGGCAAAGCATGTCATGTAATAAGTGAAATAAGAGTAACAATAAGAGAATGATAAGAAGTTATTTATATAATTTTTTACCATTGACCATTGTTATCTAATATGTAGAAGTATTTTAATTATCTCTCTAAATCTAACAAGGGAAACTATTTACAATATTTACATGTGGTTGTCACTCTCGAAGGGTATTTTGGTAGAGTTTATGGTTGTATGTAGGTATTAATGGAATTCAGTATACTTAATGCAATTGAGATAGCGTTCATAGAAAATGCAATGGATGGCCTCCAAAGATTGGAAGAGGGGTTGACAATTAAATGTGGGCAGTACAATAGGGCAACATACTTTGATTTTAGTGCTTGTCTAGGATAGAATTTCTATGAGCTTTCCCCAGTAATTCTTGAAATAGGCTAGTTTCTTTTGACTGACAGTTTTTAGTTTGCTAGCCAAAACATATTTAATAGCCAGATTTTTGAATTCTGACCAGGAAATTTTGGATCTATCCAGCCAGTTGAGAGCTATGTAGTATTTAAGTAGTGTACTTAATGTTACTATAATATGTTTGGATTCTGGCGTATATGTATTAGGGAAAATGTTCAATACTGACATTTCCCATGAGAGGGCAGACTTCATGTAGCCTGATTTCTCCAATTTCACTCTTAAAGAGCACCAAAGCTTGTGAACGTTTTTACAGGACCAAAAGATATGTAGAATGTCAGCTCTTGTGTTAGTACACATGGGACAGAATGGTGAGAAATTAGTGTCTATTTTATTCAGGAAGATTGGTGTATGGTAGGCATTGTTATTTATCATGATTTGGGTATAAATTAACTTTTTAAAAGGAGTAAGTTTTGTAGTTATTTGTATTGCTGCCAATTTTTGTTCATTAGTTAATTTTACATTTTGGGTTGTCCAATAGTTTGAGTATAGGATTTCTTTTTGGTACTTAGTTCGAGTGATTAATCTATAAGTATTTGAGAGCATTTTGTTTTTTTGTAGTAAGTGGGATATGAATTGTTGATATAATTAAAATTCTTGTAGAGTTACAATTATTCCTGATGATTTCAAGTTTATTAAGTAAATTACTTGGTTAATGATTGTTCGATATTTTTTATTTAATGCCAAGACATTAATAATGTGACTTGGGGGTTGATCTTTTAATTGATAGAAGTCCCATACTATACAGTTTTTAATATTTGGATAGTTTTCTAGGTTTAGCATTTTGTTATTTAGTTTGATTTCAGGGTTCATATGTATTGGTTGTGCCATAATTAGGGAATTCTTTGTTTAAGGAAGCGACCAGCTTTTGGAAACATAGTACATTATTAATTATTACAGGATGTAATTTGAAGTTCCTTAGGGTTTTGTTGCTAAGAAAGGGAATAGCTTTTGGGTTAATGTTAAAGGTATTTATATTCTGGTAGTAGATTTTTATCCAGAGGGGGTTCCAGGAACTGTCATAAGGTTCAAATTGGGTTAGGCGCATAACATGGTTAGCTCTAATAATATGATAATATGTCTGAAAGTCAGGGAGACTCAGGCTGCCCCTTTCTTTGGGTAGTGTTAGTTTTTTATAACTAATTCTAACGCTCTTCGGATGCCATATAAAGTTACCCAGTGTTGTTTTCAATTTGGAAAATAATTTATTTGGGACATTTTGGCTAACCGCTTGAAAATGGTACAATATTTTGGGAAGAATATTCATTTTTATGACTGATGTCTTGGATAGAAGAGAAAGGTTTAGGTTTTTCCATCTATCCAAATCTTTTGTGACTTTTGACCAAACCATGTAAAGGTTTTCTTTTATAATTTCTTTATGCGGGTGAATAAAGGTAACACCTAAGTATTTGAGTGAGTATTCTATTTTGATCTTTGACTCTGGGAAGAAAATTTTCTTATGGCTAAGAGGGTTTAACGGGAATATTTTGGATTTATTTGGATTCATGGCATAGTTTGAAATTGCCGAGAATTTGTCAATCGAGTTTAAAATTTTAACAAGGTCAGTGGAGGGGTGGTGGAAGTAAATGTTAAGGTCGTCAGCAAATGCCGTGTATTTAATTTGAACCCTTGAGATATAGATAGTATGGTTAAATGGTTTTTGACTTAACTTCAGAAGGAGAACTTCTAAGTAAAGATTGAAAAGATAAGGGGAAAGCGGGCAACCTTGTCTAGTACCATTGAGTATGCGTATAGGATGTGAGTTCTTTTTATTTATATGAAGTGTGGTAGTGGCCTTATTGTATAAGACTCTAATCATGGCTATAAGTTCTTTGGGAAAAGTGAAACACTTTAAAACCTTGAACAAGAAGTTTAAGTTAACTCGATCGAAAGCTTTTTGTGCATCAACGGATAGTACATATTTAGGGGAGATGTCTTTAGCTGTCATATTTGTTATTGCTTCTATTGTTAACGTATTATCCCAGACTTGCCTGCTTTTCATAAAGCCTAACTGCTCAGACGATATAATAGAGGGGGTCTACTTCTAAACACCGACACGACGATTCCCCGACACAAAACTCACCGACGCCAAATAACCGACAACACACAAACCCGACAACGCAAAACACCGAACACCAGAACACCGACACACGGAACGTAAACAACACACGACACTACATAGCATACACACTAGCCCTGACCCAAACCCTAACCCTAAGGTCCGACACTATCGCACACTTCACCTACCTGCACCCTAACCCTAACTCACTTAACCCACCCCTAGCCCAAGCTCCGACACTAACGCACACATCACCTACCTGCACCCTAACCCTAACTCACTTAACCCACCCCTAGCCCAAGCTCCGACACTAACGCACACATCACCTACCTGCACCCTAACCCTAACTCACTTAACCCACCCCTAGCCCAAGCTCCGACACTAACGCACACATCACCTACCTGCACCCTAACCCCAACTCACTTAACCCGTCCCTAAACTACAGTCCCTCACTAGCACACACTTACCTTACCCGAACCCTACCTCCGACACGAACACACACTCACCTTTCCCACAGCCTAACCCAACATCCCACAATCTCGCGCACTTACCTGACCGCTCCTAACTCCGTCACTATCGCACACTTACCGGGTCGCGATCACACATTCCCTTGTCGATCTTTCCGCTGTCAGCAAATCACCCTGTCGGTACACTTACCTGTCGGTCGTCTGGCGTCGGTGAGTTTTGTGTCGGGGAATCGTCGTTTCGGTCTTTAGTAGTAGACCCAATAGAGGGTAGTATTTTGGCCATTCTTTGTGCCAGTACTGTTGCTAGTATTTTTATATCAAGGTTAATTAATGTAATTGGACAATAGTCGGTAGGGTTATGTTCAGGTGTGTTAGGTTTTGAGATGAAAATTGTTTTAGAGTTATTTATGTATAGATCTGTAATCCCATATTTTAATATGTAATTATACATTTTTAGTAAAATTGGGACTAAAAACTTTTCAAAGGCTTTATAAAATTCTGATGTATAGCCATCTGGGCCTGGAGATTTCCCTACTTTCATTTTCTTGATGGCTAAAGATATTTCTTCAGTAGTTATTGGTTGTTTAAGAAGCTTAACTTGGGTATCATTGATTTGCGGGAAGTGTAGTTCATCTAAAAACATATTGGAAGCTATTAGATTTTCTTGAGGATGTGGGCCATATATCTCTCGATATATTTCTTCAAAGATTTTTATAATATCCTCATCCAAGCTAAATATTTTATTATTATATTTAATTTCTTTTATTTTGGAAAAGGGGAGTTTATATTGATTATTCTGGCTAGGACCTTAGAGGGAGTTTGGGCCCATTCGGCATATCTATGTAATAGCCTAAGTGATAGGCAATAGGTGATTCATTTGTGTTTCTTGCAATTGTTTTTGTATCCGAATGGCCTGTTTCTCGAGATCCGGAGACTGTTTTTGCTGCATTTGTAATTCATGATTTTTTAGCTTAAGTTCTAGATTATCAACCTGGGATTTGATTTGTTTTTTGAGTATTGATGCTTTTTGTATTAATATTCCTCTGAGTGTTGCCTTAGCAGCTGCCCACTGTATATCAAATGGAATATTTGTTTTTTCTAAGTTACTACAGGTCTGGTGAAGTAGTTCAGTCACTTCTTGGCAAGTTTCCTTATTTTTTAAAAGGTTATGATTCAAGGTCCAGTTAACTGCATATTTCTCTTTTGTGCTTGGCTTAGTCTCATTTATTTTTAGATTGATTTTTGCATGATCAGACAGGGTTCTAGGATCCGCATTGTATTTTATTTCGAATTTTTTGAAACTGGTTGAAATTAAAAAGAAATCTATTCTGGACCATGATTTATGGGATGTTGAAAAAAATGTGTATTTACTGACTCCAGAGTCCTGTCTGAACAATTCAAAGGGATCAAATATGTTAAAATCTTCCATTAGTTCGTTTATAAGATTTGTTAAGTCCACTGGTTGTTTATTCTCTTTGTTCGTTCTGTCAAGTTCAGGTCTGCTAATCATATTCCAATCCCCTCCTAATAAATACAAATGGTTTGAGAATTTTTCTAAAATTGAGTATATATCATAAAGAAAAGTGGTTTGGTACATACATGGACCATACACATTTAGGATAAGAATATTTCTATTGAGAGGTGGAAGGGAACATACTAAGTAGCACCACCTGCCATTGGGATCACTGTCACTTGCTTTTATAGTCCCTTTGAAAGAGTTTTTAACTACTATTGCTACTCCTTTAGACACAGTATCATTTCCGGCTGCTATAATCAATTTTGCCCATTTCTTATTTGCTTCCTTCTCCCATTGAGCTGTGGTCATGTGTGTTTCCTGTATAAGCATTATTTCAGCATCTGATTTATAGATTAAGTGCATAATTAACTTCGTTTTTTATTATTTTGGAGACCTTTAACATTCCATGATTCCAGTAGTATCATTTTGTCTTTACTGTCTGTGCAATTTGAATGCTGGTGTAATGGTTAAAGTGTAATTTAGTCTTTCTATAGGGATGATAATATTTTGAGTACATGATATGTAAGTTACATTGAAGTGTTATCGACATTTTTAGAGTTAATGAGTGACAACCCACCCCTTGCAGACCACCCCTCGTGCATAGCCACAATCTCCTATTATCTGTAAGAGGCATTTTAAAACTATGTGCACAACAAACTATAATACAAAATTCTCTTGTTATTCTAAGATCCATCAGATAATTAGCATTATAATAACTTCCTTGCCTGCATAAGCTTGTAATTACTTATTAATGGTATAGCATTTTAATTATTAGTTGAAAAAGATTTTAGATTTTAGTCAAAATATGTTACTTAGACCCGTTCCCTGATTAGATAGCTTAAGGGTTTAAGTTTATATTTTTAATACTTTAAATTATGTTCCATAGAGATTTTGTCTCTCATAGTCAAGAGTTGAAATCTATATTAAGATGTACCAATCCTTTAGCAGTCTGCCCATATTTTATGTCATTTCTCTTAGTTTAGACTTAGCTTTTAATGACCTTCGGTATAATTGCTATGAAATACATTACAAAAAAGACGACATGCTATTTGCGATTGTTAGACCTCCGATAACACACAGTAAAGTCATGTATATACTGGCACAGCTTTTTGATGTTGTTTTATAATAACTTTTAACAGTGCTATAGAGTAAGGTTACAACATGCTATCTCTGAAAAGTACATAACGCAATATTACATATTCCTCTGAAATTTAAGACAATTTCCCCTTCCGCTGATTTCACATGTATTCATATGTTGTACATACAGCAAAGTAAATCATTGCCTGCTAAGTATGTTGCCAAATTATGATATCAGGATTAGCTTGTTAACATTTCTATGCTTTCAATTAGTATCATGACTGAAATGAGTCATTGGATTAGTCCACCTGTCCAATTAACAAATATAATACATAAACAACTACAGTTAAGAAAAATAAAGATGCTGAACATTACTTACTACAGTCACAGACATCTTTGGGTCTGTTACAGAAGAAAAAAGATCCAATGTACTGTTCATCAGACACTGTTTAAAGGTACTGCAAGGGGCCCACTGATAAGCAAAAATGAATCCATAAACAAAAATATGTCAGAAACAGTGAACCTTGAGAACTAGTTCTGAGATTTAATGTGTTTCTGACACAAAGATATTCATTCCCACTTAGAACAAACATAAATACCTAAAGGAAGAGCCATCAACCACTAAGTGCATGGTACATAAACCAACATACAAATAAAGGAATGAAAATAATTGTTCATAAAGTCCAACTACTGTTGAAACCTTTATCAAATATTCTCAAGGTATTTAGATCACACAATTACATAACATCATCACCCTGAAAATGAAGATTATGCAAGTATTTAGGATGCCATATGTTAACACATGCAATAAGCCAGGTTCATAGGTAAGTACTAGGTTGGATCTATATCACGTTATCGAAAATTTAAACTGTCGAACATAAAAAGAGCAAAACTGCCGAAAACTCAAAGTTCCGTTTTTGAGATTGCAGTATAGTGAAGATTGGGATATTTGCTCTTTCCTCACTGTAGTGCAATCTCGGAGTTGTAATATATATGTTTAGTGGGGGGTGTGGGGGGCACAGACCCCCACAATACAGAGTTGGAGTTTCAGCATTTTCACTATTTTGAGCGTTCGACGTTTTAAGTCTTCGATTATATGATATAGATGCACTAGGTTAGCTGCCTTTGTGGGCAATTTTAAGCCTAGCCACTTTCCCCTTTTGTACTCAAATTAATCTAGCTCATGTGATTAGAAAGTGTCCTTACCCATCCCATGGTTGATAATGATATATTACCCCTAATGAGAAAAACTGGCCACGGGATTCAATAAAGTGATTTCTCTGAGCCAGAATAGTGTAGCAGCTTCCGCACAGAATATGGCTGCCAAACAATTCAATAAACAAGGCTGGGGACTTGCATGAGCTTGCTAGCACTATTTTGGCACAGACACCACTGAATAATGCTAATTACCTCATTTGCTGGTGAAAACCATGCAAATTAGGTGAATTAGTGATTCAGTAAGCAGGCAGGCCTCCGTGCCAGAACTGTGTCCATTGCAGAAATGTATTCAGTTACTGACATGTACATTTCTGTAAAAATCAAAACGGGGGCATGACAGATCAAAATAAAGCATGTATTATAAGCATTAGACATGCCAATGGCCAAAAATATGGCCATTGGCATGGAAAAGAGATGCAAAAATTATAAAAATCAAAGTTTATTTTTTTGGCCAAATTTGACCATTTAAGTGTAGTGCAGCAGCGTGCAACTGAGATTGTGCCAAAAATAAAAAAATGTGAAAATTCAATTTTAAGTGAAATCTGCATTTTGCCATTATAGTGGATAGCATGCAGAATCAAAACAATAACAGGTAGCACTGGTTGCTAAGGGGAAAGGCTCTGGTGTAGTGATGTAACAAGGGACTAAGGCAGTTGGGTATGCAAATGAGCAAAATTTACTGAATCGAAAAATGGGAGACCATTGTTTGGATGCACCTAACTGTGTAGGAGCCATAAGGCAGTGGTGTAAGCAGGAGAAGCAGCTGACATGAAAAGGGGGGTGTGTTGTGCTTGGTTTAACACATTGGAGCTCCACAGCTTCCATTTGAAATTAGCTAAACACAGCTAAGTAAGGGTGTGTGTCTAAGGCTGTGTTTACTTATTCCATGAAATGAGGAGCTTGTTCGTGTCCAGGGGAGGTCCATTTCTGCTTAAAAGTGTTTACTTTAGATAAATAGGTTTGCAGGGCGTGCACCGGGTCTTAAACAAAACAAACAAACAAACAAAAAAATGGAAATAGCAGAACTGTTTACATTTCTGTAATTTCCATATGGCCATCTGGTGGGGGATGCTGGCTATGCACTGGAGTTGTGGATGATGACACCCATCAGAAATGCATAATGCTTAAAAGGGGTGGAAATGGGAAGAGAATAAAATGGGAAATAGCAGATTAAAAGCAATCAAATACAAATAATATAGCTGGCAGGTGGAATGTATCATTGTCAGCCAATCATACAGGCAGCATCTGCAGCACAACAGTATAAACTATGCAAACACCTTTCAGTTGTGGATGATGACATCCATCAGAAATGCATAATGCTTAAAAGGGGTGGAAATGGGAAGAGAAAAAAATGGGAAATAGCAGAATAAAAGCAATCAAATACAAATAATATAGCTGGCAGGTGGAATGTATCATTGTCAGCCAATCATACAGGCAGTATCTGCAGCACAACAGTATAAACTATGCAAACACCTATCAGTCTGGTTTTTCCCACAAACTCTGCAGTGTTGGTGTACACACTCAGGGGAATTTTAACCGACAAAATGTTAGGGGCTGCTGTTGCTTTAATACATCAGTATATGCTAGAGGCTGAGGGTGGTGAGGAGGATAATGCTGACAACTGCCCCAGATTGAGGAGGAAGAGAAGAGTGTTCAAACCAAGGGTAACCTACCAGGGGCTACATGATCTGGCGATAGTAGAGCACTACAGGGGTGGACAGGGACATACTTCAGCAACTCATCAAGCAGTGCCAGCCTCATCTCAGACCCAGAACCAACAGAGGCAAACCCATCCCAGTGGATACCAAGGTATGTGTAGCCTTAAGAATACTAGCTACATGTACTTTCCAAAGACCTACTGGGGTATCATGAGGGTTTCACAGGGATCTGCATCCAGGGTATTCCACCAGTTCCTGGATGCCATGCTACCACATGCTGGTGAGCACATTTACTTCCCCAACACCAGTGAGGAGAGGACCAGCAATATGCACCTCTTCCACCATGTAGCAGACTACCTGGAAGTACTGGATGCCATAGACTGCATGCACATCCATATCAAAGCACTACCCGATGAACAGGGTAGGGTCTACATAAATCACAAGGGCTTTCACTCCATCAACTGCCAGGTCATGTGCAATGCCAAAGGCATTATCATTAATGTGTGTGCTGGGAGCCCTGGAAGCTATCACGATTCCCACATCTGGCATTCCTCACAGCCGTACCAGGGGATTTACCAGGGGGGACATCCCATATGGCCATCTGGTGGGGGATGCTGGCTATGCACTGGAGTTATGGATGATGACACCCATCAGAAATGCACACATACACACACACATGCACACACACACTGAAGAATGCAATAATGAGGCGCATGCATGAACCAGGAACATTATAGAGCATGTGTTTGGGATGCTTAAGTCACATTTCCACTGCAATGACATATCTGGTGGAGCCCTGCAGTACTCTCCAGCCACATGTGCACACATGTTCATAGTATGTGCCATGCTACACAATATGATCCTGCGGAAACAGCTGTGGCAGAAACATCACAGAGAAGGGCCACATGGCCCCCCACCATTGCCAAGGCCCCCACAGGCACAGGGAGACTCAGAGGAGAAACCCCCTGAGCCTGCTCCTGTAGGTAGTCAGAGGAGTGCCCAGTATGGCCAGGCCTTGGCAAAAGGCAGCAAATAGCATGCATGAAGTAATTGGCACCTCTCTCTAGCACAGTAAAATGGATGCCACACACATCACACGACCTGTACCTTACCATGTATAGGCAGTGTACTGCGTGCATCTGACAAGGGCAGCTCTCAAGCACTGCCCTCACAACTGCCACAGGCACAGGGTAAGTCAGTCTTCTTACCAATAAATGAATGGAGTAGTATGTTCTGGTAGCATATCTATGGTATTGCTGCATGTATGCAAGGGAATGGGGTGGCCCATTGGGATAGCAGCAGACAACTGACAGCTATGTGGGACACCAGGAAATGTTTGCCCAATACTGACTTCCCCACACTATGCAGTAGTACCCAAGGTGACAAATCTCACTGCAGTATATGTGTGTGGGCCAACTAACTGGGGGGTCATAGGTCACAGCCATGGATGTCTGTGTGGGGGGGTCGCATACTCACCTCTCAGCCTCACCCAGCAAGTCAGCTGTAGAAAATCATAAAGAAATGTCTGGCAAAGGCCCACAAATGGCGACAAAGATGAAATACCACCCTACAGACTTACACAATGATAGCACAGCAGGTCTTGCAGTTGCAGTAAGGTTCTGAAGGGTAAGAAGTCTGAAACTCAAATGTATGCCATTACAATCTGACCTGTGGTCTTTAGTCATATGCCTCTAGTCTCCAAGACAGGGCACAATACTATGCTAAATTTAACCAAAATGTAAAGCAAATATCAGCACAGTCTGTGCAAATGTGTACAGTTGACAGGTGTGCCCCCCACCCATATTCCCATAGAAATTGCAGGGAAATAGCAGCAGAGCAGACATTGCCAGGGCTTTCCCAATCAACACAATAACTTGTTGCATGTCCACAATATGCAGGGGTCAATGAGCTATATATATCTGTGGTTAATACTATCTGGATGGGCCAGCACTTACTCCCGGCTGTTGTGTCCTAGTGGCCTAGCTACAGTACTGTGTTTGACTGGGCCATGTTTCAAGAACTGCAGTGCCAACTATTCTGCATGCCAGCTACACCTGTGGTAGGAATTGTACACACTGTCCAGATGTCAATATCTGTTAATGTAGGAAAGCTGGACAGGTCATGGACAGGGGCCACACATATGGACAGTACACAGCTTGGAGTAACCTACACAGTGCCTACCATACCGCTCAACTGTATAGACCTATTTCAGAATGTCCAGAGGTTTGCATCATATTTGTGGTCGGTATATCATGAAATAGTGTTTGTCTGGCAATTCATTGGCAAATCATGTAAAACTAAGGTCAGACTATAATGACAGATTGCAGCGTCAGAACTCATACCCTATAGAAACATGCATGCTAATGCAAAACCTGTTATTGAACCACCTTTCTAGGTTTGTAAGGCCAATACTTAAAAATGGTCCCTATATTTAGGCCTCTGTCCCCCAATTACTTACGGCTTTGTCAGATGTCTAGCTCTCAGAAGTTGAGAGGTATGGTGCCTAGTAGGACAACAGGTACCTGAAGGTTAGTGTACTGCCAGTTTATAAAAGGCTGCTACCTTTCTGTGTCAGCACTGACAACATGTCACTGGCCAACAGCCATACCCCTGGAATGACACAGGTTGTCACAGAAGGAGCACAAGTATGCTTTGGATTTCTGTTCTGCTTGTCCTAACATTGCATTTGCCTGCCAACTATTTGCAAAACAAGAAAGGGTCATGTCAAAACAGCAATGGCAGACAGTGAAGAAGCAGACATCATACCCATAAGAGCAAACAAGCAATTACCAAACCAGTCTCCCAACTGTCTATGTTTGGCAGAATATTATTAACACCCTGTCCTCATGTGTGGGCCTTTGTCTGACTGTCATATTTGGGCCTGTCTAAATGTGAGTCTGTGATGGTATGACAGGTAGGCCCACATGTAGCCTCATAATAACATATAGTAACACAAACCATCTGAGGACCACAGCAAATGGAGTGGTGCAATAATGGACAACCTGCTAAATAGGTACACTCAAAGGTGTGAAGTCCACAACCTTGTGTGTGATGTAATGACATGTACCCCTCTCACATCAGAATTACAAATACATAGCAGCCACTGTGGCCAAAGCCTGTGACTGGAATACAGATGGACAAAGAGACACACATAAGGGGAAGGGGAACCATTGGTAAGACAAATGGAGAATATGCACACCAGAACAAATTGTGCATATTGTATTGTAACATAGGTGTCATGCAGTGTATGGAGTCAGGAAACATCACCTGCAAATACACAACACTCACCCATGTAAGTGGAGTTCTGCAACAAAGCATAAACCCAAACAATGGACCTCAGAGGCAAAATCACATGATAACTCCACAAACCTACACACCACAGACCATGTAGAGTCTACACACCAGGTTCTTGCAAACACTAAGGCCTTACCCCAAACCCCAAACACCTACCCTACACAGATAGGCTAATAGCACTGTCCCTCTACCCAGTGCCAAACAGACTCTGCTGAGGTGACCCCTATTTGACATACAAAGCAATCCAGACCCTGCCACATTACTCTGTACTGCTCTGCCATTGACATACCTGGTAGTCACAGTGCCATGTGGGATATACTACACATATAATGGACATTTCTGCACAGCAGAATGCACTCTGTACCCACACGCATACCTCCCAATTTCTGACAGCAAGACATCTGGACAAGGTCATAAATAAAAGCAGGACAAAGGCCCAATGATAGGCATGTGTTGTAAATATTGCTTTTATGTACTGAGAAAGTTGGTAGAATAACAGGTTTTGTATTAGCAGGAACTGTCTGATGGTTATGAAGTCTGAAACACTAATGTCTGTCATTATTTTGTAACATCAGTCTTCAATTATATGCAACTAAGTTGCCATAAAAACACAAGTTTATATAGACTGGATGCAACTTCTAGACATACACCTAGACAATCTGCCAAAAAATGTACATTTGAGAGGTATGGCCACACCGGGATATGACTTTTCAGGTACGAAGAATACCACACAAGCAGGAGATCCCCAGCCAGTATATCACCAAGTTGCTGGACTGTTTACACAGCTTCATTAGTCAACCGGCTGTAGCCATACCTCTCAACTGGCCTTTTTGGGCCAGAATGTATTTATTTGGGCTCATAATATTGGTCTGTGCATCATACATTTTGTATTCCTCTGGTAAAGCACTGTGATGATCTGAGGATGTCTGTCACTAGGTAATGACACAATACATTCCAGTGTCAGACTTCAGATGTCAGAAAATGTCTGCTAAAACAATCCAGTACCTCTAGGAAAGTCCTGTTTACTTTTGAGATGTATGACTGTAGCACACAAAACCCGAGACTGGAGTACAACTATCACTGGAATGGACTCCTACTCTCACTATAGAAGGTCATACTGGACATGTCCTACACATAGAGAATCACAGGCATGTGGGAACCCACATTGGACTATATAACTGTATTGTGCATATTTGTCTTTGCATACAGCCAGCTATGTACACCTTAATTGTCCATCACACACCCATCAGACAGGATTATCATCAGCTAGCTGTAGGTAGCAATATGTGATATATCTGCATCTGTTGCATGTGATACATGCACATATAAATGGACAACATATAACAATATGTCAAGCATACACATGCACATAGATGTGAGGAACAGAGAGACAGACAGTGATATATAGAGAGAGATACACAGGGGGACACACAAAGAGTGAGTCATACAAGGGATACCCTGAATGGCATAGAGTGATGTCCTGCTGCAGATAGTGGCATACCAGTTGTAACCAGTTGCACATGCCAGCATGAAAGCAAGCTCCATTATGTAATAGTTCTGAGGTGGGGGTTATAATATAACATCACCTGTTTTTGTGTGTGTGTGTGTGTGTGTGTGTGTGTGTGTGTGTGTGTGTGTGTGTGTGTGTGTGTGTGTGTGTGTGTGTGTGTGTGTGTGTGTGTATGTGTTTGTGTCCATAGGTGTAAGTAGTAGGAGGCCGTTCCCACTCAGTACACTTTCCATTGCCATACTTTACAAGATCCACTACTGTTATTCACATTAGAAGTACCATTGGACATCTGTCAGCCCTATAAGCTCTGTAGCATGGATGATAACTGCGTAACACTGTAGTACAAATAATTCGATTGGTAGGGGTTCTAATCTCAGTCCTGGTAAGTGTGTGTGGGTGTGTGTGTATTTGTTTGCAGGTGAAACAGTTTTAGGCTATTCCCACCCAGTACACTTTCCAGTACTGTACTTTAGCAGTCCTGCTGATATCATTCCCCTTAGAAGTACCTTTGCACAGCCCCAGCACTATAAGCTCTGTGGTGCATGCAATAACTATGTAACAATGTAGTACAAATAACTAGATAGGTAGGGGTTCTATTCCCAGTTCTGCAAATGTGTGTGTGTACAAGTGTTTGTAAGCATGTATGTTTTTAGGCTGAAGTAGTTTGAGGATATTCCCACCCACAACCCTTCCCAGTGACCTACTTTAACAGTTCTGCTGTCATTCACCTTAGAAGTACCTTTGGGCACTTGCCAGCTCTGTAGAGTGTGTGATAACTGTGTAACATTATAATACAAATAACTAGATAGGTAAAGGTTCTATTCCCATCCCTGGCAAATGTTTGTGTGTGTGTGTTTGTAGACTGAAGTATTTTGAAGACTTTCTCACCCAGTGCCCTACTTTAGCAGTTCTGCTGATGTCATTCACCTCAGAAGTACCTTTGACACTTCTGGAGCATTTCTCCCCGGGCCTCCGCTGAAAACAGGATCTGTGGAACCTAGTCCGACTTTCCCGGTCAACAAATATTAAATAAATAAATAAATAAATAAATAAATAACTCTGTAACACTATGGTGCAAATAACTAGATAAGTAGGTGTTCTATTCTCAGTCCTGGAAAATGTTTGTGTGTGTGTGTATGTTTGTAAGATGAAGTATTTTAAGGACTTTCCCACCCAGTGCCCTACTTTAGCAGTCCTGCTGTCATTCACTTAGAAGTACCTTTGGGCACCTGTCAGCCTTACAAGCTCTGTAGCACATGTGATAACTATGTAACACTGTAGTACCAATAACTAGATAGGTAGGGATTCTAATCACAGTCTTGACAAATGTGTGTGTGTTTCTTCATAGGTGAAACAGTTTTAGGTCATTACAAAACACTACACTTCCTAGCGCCCTACTTTAGCAGTGCTGCTGGTGTCATACCCCTCAGAAGTACCTTTGGACAGCCATCAGCCATATAAGCTCAGTTGTGCATGCAATAGCTATGTAACAGTATGGTATAAATAACTAAATAGTCAGGGGTTCTATTCTCAGGTTTGGCAAATGTGTGTGTGTTGGTGTATACAAGAGTTTGTAAGTGTGTATGTTTGTAGGACAAAGTATTTTGATGACTTTCCCACCCACAACACTTTCCAGTGTCCTAATTTAGCAGTCCTGCTGATGTCATTGCCCTTAGAAGTACCTTTGGACAACAGTCAGCCCTATAATCTCCGTGGCACATGTAATAACTAAATAACAGTATAGTACAGAGAACTAGATAGGCAGGGGTTCTACACTTAGTTGTAACAAATGTGTGTGTGTGTGTGTGTGTGTGTGTGTGTGTGTGTGTGTGTGTGTGTGTGTGTGTGTGTGTGTGTGTGTGTGTGTGTGTGTGTGTGAAGGTGTTTGTAAGTGTATATGTTTGTGGGTTAATGTATTTTGATGCCCTTTCACCCCGTACATTTCCCATTGCCATACTCTACAAAGGCTCTTGATGTAATCACCTTAGACATACTATGCAACACTGTTAAGTCCTATGAGCTCAGTGGCACATGTGATAACTGTATAGCACTGTAGTACACATAACTAGACAGGTAAGGGTTATAAACTTAATACTGGTAACTGTAATACCATGTGTGTGAGAATCACATCATCCCTCTGTGTTTGGGTTTGAATCATATCCTCTGGGGGTGTGAGTTATACCATTTTGAGGCATGTACCACCAGTACACGTCCCATTGCCCTACTTTACAAGGCCTGCTGATGTCATTCACCTTAGATGTACCTGTATACACTTGTCAGCCCTCTAAGCTCTGTGGCATATGCACTAACTTCATAATATTATAATGGAAATAATTAGACAGGTAGGGGATCTAATCTCAATACTGACAACTATAGTAGTCTGTGTGTGAAGCATATCCCCTGTGGCTGTTGTGCATGTAGGTTATACCATTTTATGGCCTGTTGACCCTCTAACAAAATCCAAATAAAGAGCCAGCAGACAATGATGAACTGCAGAGATTTAATTTATTATTCAAAGCACAAAATTCAAAACAAACTGGTTTTGGCTTGTCAAAAGTAACAGCTTTCTTCAGTGTTTAATTAAATATTAGTACACTGTGCTTATATACATAATCCTTGTGTTTAAGTGCCCTGTGATTGGTTCATCAATTAAAGATTTTAATTCAATCCAGGTGAAAACAAAGCACCTATTTTTATAATCCACTTTTTCTCCTTTGAGTCCAGAAGACTATGCAAACCTCCTTTGTTTACTATATTACCTACTATTTTATCGATAATAGTGAATCCGAAGGTTGCAGCGGTGTGATTAATGGTGTGTTTGTATAGGGCATTCATGTATTTTTTTGGTCCTGATGGCACTTAGATGTTCTGAAATGCGTATATGTAGGGGTCTAGATGTCTGTCCTACATAGAAGGCATGACATGTGCAGGTTGCTAAATATATGAGCCAATCAGGCTCACAATTGGCAAAGAAATGTATATCATGAATCTGGCCAGTATTAATACTTGAAAATTCTTTGGTTTTATTTACCACCCTACAATGTGTACAGTGTCCACAGGGTGCCCATCCTTTCAATAAATCCCAGTTATGGTCCTTTGTCCCCTATCCTTACTTGACTGTTGTCTATGCTTGTAATGGCTCAATTGAGACCCCATATTCCTCTCCCTCCTAAAGGTAAACTGGCATCTCTCCTTTAAAATTGAGGCAAGAAAATCATCCGCCCTCAGGATATTTCAATGTCTCTGAACTGCATTTAAATAAGTACCAGTATTACGGCCATAGGTGGTCAAGAGCCTGAGATTGGGGCTTGAATTTGTTGGTTTGTCTTTGTAAATGAGAGTCTCTTGTCTAGCCATCTTGGATTCCAAATTACTGGCAGTTAAAACATGGCCCATAGCATATCCACTATTCCTGAATCTCATGGTGAGGTCATCCCTATGGTATGAATAGTCATCAGGCTTCAAGCATATCCTTTTCATCCTTAAATATTGGGACTTAGGTATATTCCTGCATATGTGTGGTAGATGAATGCTGGAGGCATGGAGAAGGGAGTTGTATTGGGGATCTTTCCGATAAACTTGGGTTGCCAAAGCAGGATCAACATTCCTGGTCACAAGCACATCCACAAAAGTGATGTGTTGTGAGTGGAAAGTGTCTGTAAACTCCAAGCCCCATTTATTTTCATTAAGGTAGTTTGCAAACTCCCTTAAATACAACTCATCACTTCTCCATACCATCCAGCAATCATCCAAGAATCTCCTCCATATATCAATTTCATCAATATAGATGTTATGTAAGGGATCATATATAATAAATTCTTCCACATATGCCATAAATAAATTTGCATAAATGGGGACAAAAGATTCCCCCATTGCCGTCCCCTTTATTTGCCAAAAACATTGGTCCCCATAGAAAAAAAAACATTTTTGGTCAGGACATACTCAGCTAGCCTAATGATAAATGTATTCATGCCAGGACAATATAATTCAGACTTCTCAAGCCATTATTCCAGGGCCTCCAGTCCCGCCCAATGTGGTATATTTGTATAGAGGGCGGATACGTCCAAGGTACATAGTAACCAACCTGGTTCTAATTGGTTGCTGGCAATGATCTGGAGGAATTCAGTGGTGTCACGAAGTCTTGATCGTACCCATTGTAATAAGGGTTTGAACTTTTAGGTTAGATATTGTGACAGTGGTTCAGTGATAGAACCTTTCTTGAAACAGTCAGTCTACCAGGAGGATTAAGTGGATCCTTATGAATTTTTGGGAGAAAATAAATGTACTGATTAGAGGGATCTTGTATAGTTAGATGTTTACATTCTTGTTCTGAAATTATACCTTCTTCCATTGCTTCCCCCAAGAAAGCATTAATCTTCCCCCTAAATTTACACGAAGGATCCAAAGGCATTTTCATATAATACCTGGCATCTCCTAATTGTCTCTGGGCCTCATTGTTGTATTGTTCCCAATTCATGACAACCACTGCTCCCCCTTTATCCACCGCCAGTATCACCAGGTCTTTGTTGTTGACCAAACCCATAAGTGTCATGTGTTCCATCTTTCAGAGATTATTTGGTTTTGGTATAATGCCCTTAAAATTATAATGTAGGTCTTTGAGCACCGTACTTTGAAACATGAGTACATAGGGATGCATAATGGGATTAAACTTGGACTTATGATATAAAAAGCCCTCCTGTTTACCATCACCCTCAGAATCCTTGAAAAACAGTCTTAGATTTAGCAACCTGCAGAATGCCATCAAATTTTGAGCCAACTGATCTTCTGCCACACAAAAATGGGGATGAAGTTTAAACCTTTGTTTAATACCTTTATTTTGATATCAGTCAGCTGCAAATTAGAAATGTTTAAGACATTGTTTACAACATTTAGGTCTGGGTCATCAGTTCTGATATTGTCTCCATATTGCTTGTTTTTCTGATGTTTTCGAACCCCCCCCCAACCTGCCTTGGTCTAAAGGGTTGGTCTTTTTAGATAGAGGTGAGTCACCCTGATGCTGTGTATCAAGATCTGTGTTGGATGATGCCTCATCCCCTGATGTTTCATTATTGGAGTTAGAAGAACCTGTCCACTTCAAAATAGATCTTGGTCTTTTCTGTTTACCTCCCATTTTGGTAGAATCATGGAATCTAACCTGTTTGTTTACATTAGAAAATTGCGTACCTCTCTCATAATCTGTTACATCCCTTAGATATTTTTTAACTTTTTTAGTTTTCAAATATTGTTCCAAATGTTGTAAGTCCCTGGATAATTTATCCATACAGGTTTGGTATGTTGGTTCAGCCTCAAATGATTGGGCCTTTTCACACAACTTCACAACCTCTACCATTTCTGACTCAATGGTCCTTTCATAATAGTCTAATAACACCTTAACAAAATCCATCGAGGCCTGCTGTTGTACCTTAACCCAATCTTCCATAAGTTTAATATTCATTTTTGCCACCATGGGTTGCAAATGAACCCTCAAACCTCTAGGTGCCAAATTTTTGGCTGAATATGCCTTGAATAGTTTGGCGTGCCAAACATTACTTCTTAAAGTTCGCATAGATTTCATTAGAAGTTGAAAGTGATTTTCACAATCAGTTGCCCCTGAATTTAAAGTGGCTTCATATGAAGATTGCCCATCCCTACTCAAACCAAAAGCACCAAGGTAATCTTTATCCGCAGATAATCCTTTGACTAGTTTAGTTAACTCCATCATATACAAAAGTAACCACTGGGGAACAACCAAAAAAATTATATATATATATATATATATATATATATATATATATATATATATATATATCTTAATCTAATTATGTCCAAAACAGATCTATGAAAATATATCCATAAATGCTGTCTGTCTGTGCCTAACACCAAAAAACAAAATTCATGATGTATATCCCAGTCAAAAGGTTCCTTTGGCCAAAGCAGATAAATCCTGCAACCACCTGCCAAAAAATTTGAGCACCAACACTTCCAACAATCCTATAATAGTAATGCATGCTCGTACCTCAATGGGTCCTGCTACATTCCTGGTGTTTGTGGTCCCAAAGATTAACCATACACCGACCACTGTATAAATACCCAAGAACAATAATAGCCATACCCAATAGCAAACCGTATGCCCTGTATTTTTATTTTGTTGGAAGCGATATTGCATGCTCCATAGAACCTGCAAGTGAAATGTCCAAACACTCCAAGAAAGTTAGGTCACAGTCAGTCAAATTTACAGAATTAATCAAAATATGATAATATAAAATCTCCCCACAGAAACCAGAAAAAAATCCAGTAATCCTGAGAAGTATACATATATGTCAATCTGATTGTTCGCTAGGGTAACATTAATGGATGAAAGAATGAACTTGTACAATAAGGTTTGAATTGGTGAAAGTTCAAAAATTATATATAGTGGACAAAATACCCCCTCGAACCTGCCTCATTGCAGGTTATATAAGAAATCAACAGAACTTGCCCAGTATTGTTGTCAAGTTGTCTGTTTGGCCTTGATGATATAAAACTAAGGAGTATAACTAATGTATATCACCAATAAATCCAATGTATAGACCCTAATAACAAAGAACTTACTTTTGGAACATGCACTAATAGCTTCCTAAAATATCTAGCCGGTGTTAAACATACAATTGGTACATTATGCATTGAAGTTAAACATCAAAGAAATGCTCCATATGCAACAATTAGAAGTGCATGTGAAAAGCATCTGTAAACCAAAAAAATGTTAGATTAATGGTAAATTCAATGAATCTAAGCACTAAAGTGGAGCAATAAACACAATAAAATTCAAAGGTCCATAGTCTTCCAGTCTCATCTCCAAAATGAGATGTTATTCTCTATCCAACCAGAAACACACAAAAAGGTGAATCATATTCATATGGACCCACGCCAAAATGAAAAGATGACTAGACCCCTTGTTCATATAAAATATCCAAACAAAAGTTATATTTATCGCATAGTCCCATATCAAGCTCCATAAAAAACACTTGAATATTCTGCCAAATATACGTACAAAAAAGTTAACAGAATGATGAATAATCCCACTTGTACATCTTGAAATTCTTATCTTTGGTGGTTCTTATATTTCAATAGTGATCCCAATCACAATTACAAACATAAAAAATTGTTTGTTGAAAAAAACCACAGTATAGACCCAACAGCGTTTTGTACCAAAAAATATGAAAGATGCCAATTCCATGATGATGTTGACCAAAGGAATTTTACCAGTCAATTTTGCATTCCAAATAACCCAAAAGCCTTAGTTTTCACCTCAGCTCTTGATATTAAACCCAAGTTGTCCACCACTGATTAGGCTAAAGTCCTGCATTCATAACGACACTTGAATCAGCGCAAGAATAACATCCAAAAGCGCCAACACGCATTTGTTGATGACAAAACATAAATGCAGGAATATACCTAAGTTCCAATATTTAAGGATGAAAAGGATATGCTCAAAGCCTGATGACTATTCATACTATAGGGATGACCTCACCATGAGATTCAGGAATAGTGGATATGCTATGGGCCATGTTTTAACTGCCAGTAATTTGGTATCCAAGATGGATAGACAAGAAACTCTCATTTACAAAGACAAACCACCAAATTTAAGCCCCAATCTCAGGCTCTTGACCACCTGTCAAGTATGGATAGAGGACAAAGGACCATGACTGGGGATTTATTGAGAGGATGTGTACCCTGTGGACACTGTAGTCATTGTAGGGTGGTAAATAAAACCAAAGATTTTTCAAGTATTAATTCTGGCCAGGTTCATGATATACATTTCTTTGCCAATTGTGGGTCTGATTGGCTCATATATTTAGCAACCTGCACATGCCATGCCTTCTATATAGGACAGCCATCTAGACCCCTACATATATGCATTTCAGAACATTTAAGTGCCATCAGGACCAAAAAATACACGAATGCCCTATACAAACACACCATTAATCACACCACTGCAAACTTCAGATTCACTATTATCGATAAAATAGTAGGTAATAGAGTAAACAAAGGAGATTTGCATAGTCTGCTGGACTCAAAGGAGAAAAAGTGGATTATAAAATTAGGTACTTTATTTTCACCTGGATTGAATGAACATCTTTAATTGATGAACCAATTACAGGGCACTTGAACACAAGGATTATGTATATAAGCGCAGCGTACGAATATTTAAACACTGAGGAAGGCTGTTACTTTTGACAAGCTGAAACAGGTTTGTTTTGGATTTTGTGCTTTGAATAATAAATTAAATCTCCACAGCTCGTTATTGTTTGCTGGCTCTTTATTTGGATTTTGTTACATGGTTTTGAGCTGTGCAGTTGCTTTACATGCAGGAATTCTGTGAGTCACAACTGTTGACCCTGTACCCATGACATTACTTTAAAGAGCCTGTTAATGGCATCTGCCTCACACTAACACTATACAGCCCATACCAGTCATCTGTACAGATGTACATGGGATATTCGCATGTTTGTAACCTATATGTGGTCTTTGTCGCCTAACCATGAGCATTCCTGTAATATCATTGCCAAATATGTCACAGTTACTGTAGTGATACACATGCCAGCATCGGACATCGTACCTGACTAACACATCATGCTGATAGAAAGTCTGTCACTCTATCACTTGTGCAGGTTTGTAGGAGCAGTAGACAAGACCAATCACTATGTCTGGTGGGTTATCCCACCATACATGAAGGCATTCTCAAGATTACCTGTTGTAAGAGGTTGTGTGTTATGTCCCAGGCATATAATCTATGTGGAGCATGTCATGTGTACACAGCACTATAGTACATACAAGTGGATACATAGGGTTACTAATATGTCTTTTGGCAACTGTGTATGTTTTTCTGTATGCACAGCCCCTGTGGCTGTCTTTAGTGTGTGTATGTAGGATGGATATACTATTTTGTGTGCCTCTTCCACCCTGTGAACTCCCCCATTGCCAACCTAGTGTCAGCCCATGCAGATGTCATCCACCATACAGGCAGTTACACAGTGTCTAACACCAAGCCACTGTGGAGCATGCAATGGTCATCTCACTGTGTATTGTACATTAATAGAAGGATAGGTCATCTACTCTGAGAAGTGTCACCTCCATGAGCATGTGTGTTTCAATGCATGTCCCCATGCAGTGGTGTGTGTGTGTGTGTGTGTGTGTGTGTGTGTGTGTGTGTGTGTGTGTGTGTGTGTGTGTGTGTGTGTGTGTGTGTGTCAGATGGCTCTAACATGTTAAGGGCCTCTGAACCCACCATTGGCAATCCTAACAGCCCCTGCAATTGTCACCCACTTCAATACTAGTGGCAGACACTGCCACACTACAGTACTGCTGTGCGATTTATGTTATGTATCTAGGGCTATCATTTGTAAGACTGTGCAGGTAGGAGTTCTGCTCAGCTTTTTGTCAGCTGCCCCATGTACAGAACTACTATGACTCTGTATGCACTACCAGCATGAGAGACCAGACATGCATATGGGATAGCAGGCAAACATGCTGGTGATTGTCAGGTTAGACTAACACAGGCTTACCTGTGTCAGGAATATATAGCCCAAACCTGTCATACACAGTACCAGGCATACCCTCATGTACTGCATGATGGCTGAGTGGATGGAACAGAAATGGCTGAGGCAAAAGGTGCTTATAGCTGAATCTGTTGCAGTTAAAGTAATGCCTAAGCTTGTGAGGGACCTAGTGCCAGTAGCCCAGTAACCTCCTCTGTATGTGTGAGCCTGAAGTCCTACAGTACACCCAGATGACATGTATGAAGGCTAGGTGGCTGTGTAAAGGGTATGTATGCAAGGTCACACTGTCTGCTACAATTTCCCCTCACACACTGTTGCATGTAAACACACCTGGTAAACATGTACATATATAGCTGTACCTTGGCTACGAAAAAGTCACTGTGTTTTCACTCTGCCTTACCCATCATTGCTGCTGCCAGCAGTCCTATAACCTGCAGACACACAGACACCTGAAACACACCCAGAATACAGTATGTGACACAACAGTCAGTCAGCAGTGCTAAAAACAATAGTGCATCATGACTAACAAAGTACATACACTTCCATGTGTACCCATAACTATTGCCAGCACACAGCACCTTACACAGCATGACATTGCTACACTGTACTATAGTCACCCTGTGCATAAGACCCATATGAGCATGTATGTGCATCAATAATATGAATAGAAGGGATGTGGCACAAATGTCATCAGATACACAGGGTGTGGTGTTGGATTGCCAGAGGTCTAGGCTGGGCCATATGGCTGACATCATGTGTGTTGGTGTGTGTCTGGAGGGGTGCTGTTCAATTGAGCCATGCAGAGGAGCTGTACATGTCTGATGGTGACTGGCCCATGATAGGGATATGTGAGTGTTTGCACACCATCAAGCCATGTGGATGCCCAACACAGGGCTATGTTGGACAGCCATGGATCGTACATGACAGGATCTACAGTTCACCATCTCCCGGCAGGGACACAGGAGCTGGTTCTGCCAGTAGTATCACTGGCATCACCAGGCCCAAGGACAGATGCAGTACTACTCCCCAATGGTGACTGCTGTCTGCTGGATCTGTGTGCCTAATGGTACTGGCCAGGACAATGTGCCTATGGCCTGCTCCGGTGTGATATGTGCAGCACCCTCCCTTTGTTAGTGCTGTTGGTACTGCCACTATGGGACCGTGAATGTGCACGGCCCTGTGGGCTCTCAGCTGATCATGATGCTGACCTACATCCACCTGGCCAATGCCCTACTCCCACCACATGCTCAAGCACAGACATTGCAGTGACAATGTCTCACCCCACTGTCGGCAAGATGATGTATGGCATCACAAATGCCATGGAGGTTGTCATGCATGGCAGGGAGTGCTGCATTCATGATCCTGAGCATGTCTCTGGTTTTGCGGTCATTATGCACCTGTGCCTCCATGATGGACCTTAACATGCATCTGGTGACACCTGCTGTGGCACTTGCAACGGGGGTTTATGGGCAGCAGTCCTCCATCAGTTACTCCTGTCCATCTGCCTGTGGTGTGACATCACCTGCTCTCTGGCTATGGCTGGTGTCTACAGTCACACTCACCATAGTCAACACGCCAGCCTGTTCCATGCCACCACTTTCCACCTGTCCATTACCCATGGCTGCTGGGGACTGGGTATGTGTGGGCATACTGACTCTGTGCAGGGACATAGTGGGTGAAAGTGGGATACCAAACAATGGCACAGATTCAGAAACCAACAACCCCACCTGTGCCTCACTATGACCATCGTCATCATGGGAGTCAGCTAAGACACTGACATCAGGTTGTGAGGGGGAGAGACACCAACCCCCATGTTCACCTGTGAGGGGAAGAGAACATATGTAAATTAATACCCTGCAGTATTATGTTTGCTGATACACATACACACACACATGCACACGCACACACACATACACACACACACACACACACACACACACACACACACACACACACACACACACACACACACACACACACACACACACACACACACACACACACACACACACACACACACACACACACACACACACTACTAGATCCCTCCAAGGCAGACCTTACAGTAGTTCTGCCTGCCACAATCCATCTCTTTCACAGATACTGTAAGGCCCACAACAAAGGGTGACAAATCCTACTGTGTGATTGGTCTAATATATGTATATGTATGTGTGTATGTGTGTGTGTGTGTGTGTGTGTGTGTGTGTGTGTGTGTGTGTGTATACATATATATATATATATATATATATATATATATATATATATATATATATACATACAACACACACACACACACATATACATATAATATGTATATATATATATATATATATATATATATATATATATATATATATATATATATATATATATATATATATATGCACATACACATATATGTTTATAAGAGTACTACAGATATGTATTTTCCCTTATGTTAAATGACTGTAGTGCATGATATGTTTGAAAAGCATTCAAAACTCCTGCAGCTCAGGTGGTGTAGAGGTACATTGCTGTGATTGTAGTGTGTAGGGTTCTGGGTTTAAAACTTGGAACTGATATATTTTTTTTATTAATGTTAAATGACCAGAATGCATGATATGTTTGTAAAAGCATTACAAATGCTCATAGCTCAGGTGGTGTAGCAATACATTGCTGTGATTGCAATGCACAGCATCCTGGGTTTGAGCTGTGGCAGGACTGGTTATTTTGTTGCCCGGCAGAATAAGGGCTGATAGAGACAGAGTGATTAAAGCACTTTTAAGCAGTTGTAAGTGGGTTTGCGCAGTTTTGCATGAAGCTAAGTGATGGTAACAGATGGTTAGGTCCCCTTAGCTTCGCTTAGCAGTGCTTACTCCCACTTATACCCATGCTAATTTTAATTAAAGAAAAGAAAAAAGGGTGATAGGAAAGTGGTGAGATGGGGAAAGCAGGGGGTAAAACATTTGGAAAACTTGCTAGGGATGTGCAAGACAGGTGTAGGAAAGGACCATATAGATTTAATAAATTCTAAATACTCAAATTCTACCTTTATGAACAAAACCTGCTCAAAAAGGCAAACCTCTGAAGTCCATTTTGGTGGAACAAAGCTACTTATCATATGTAATGGAGGTAACACAAATTTAGAATAACCAGTAATGAAACCATCAGAGCAAGGCATATCATCTTCTGGCAAGCTATCATAATCATAAATAGATGTTTAAATATGTTTAGTAAATATGTTTAAAATTATTGTTTATATGTTGCAGTAATATGTATATGTTATAAAAATAGTAAGATGCAATGTAACGATGTATTTTGTTATATTTGATATATTTAATAATGATGGTTGCATTTAACATTGTACTATTTTGCAATCAAAGTGAACTTCTTGGGCCATATCTTTGTGCACTTTAAAATTTAATTGATGGCATTTAATGAGTTAATTAATTAAGGGGTTTACTTGGTATTTAAGATGTATGAGCACTTTAATGTGTATCCTTGAAGGCAAAAGGTCGAGGTATCAGATGGTTGTTTGGTGCTAAAAAAAACTTTTTTCACTACAGCTGCATTGTGTTTTTATTTTCCCGATTTCATGGCCAGATGGGGCAGGACAGGCGGATCTGCCAGGATCTGCCTTCCCAAATGTGCTATGGTGTTGTGGTTTTCCCAGATATATTGGTTAGTCATAAACAACACATTTCAAAAATTAGTTATAACAGTATGCATGGGTGTTCCAACTAACCCAAATCAACAGATTTGAAACAGTTGCATAGCAAACAGAACACTTGCATAAATGGAACAACATTAAGCATTTTAATAGCATGCAAGTTACATTGATGGCAACAGGCCACCAATAATGGTATTTCAACAAGGTATGTTAATATGTAACCAATGAAATATATGAAGAAAAAAAACACATATCCTGACAATAGGTTTTGAGAACAACATACCTGTAGTGCATGAATCATAATTATTGATGCAGATGACAGGTGGGGTGAGAGAAAAAAGTCTATTAACAACTGTATCAGCTTCTATTTTTCACAACAGTACTGCTCAATACTCTACAGGCCTGCCCTCACTTTACATCTACCTATAGCCCATAGCTTCTGTGGCTCATGGTATGGGGCAGATTGGGTAAACTGTGGCTACTTTACTGGAGGTGGCTTGTACATGTCAGGGTTACATAATTGACAAAGAAGGGGTACCCTGCAATGATGTTGTGTGAGTCTGCTACTAGCATAGTTCACCTGGATTCCTATCTGTGTCTAAGGTGATTGTCAGCAGTGACCACTAGTCATGACAGCGTGACACTTGACATGTATCGGGAAGAGAGCATGGTGTATGTACCTATCCTGCTGTCATTTGCAAGCATGGGGTTGGACAGTGGAACAGTTGTACATGGTGTATTGTTATACCCTTCAAACAGCTACTACAAACATTTCATTACCTGTAAGACCTGTGGAGTATATATCTGTTACCACTATCTGACTGTTTCTACAAATATTCAATATTTCTTGAGTGTATATTTATATATATATATATATATATATATATATATATATATATATATATATATATATATATCTACATATCTCAGTACCACTCCCTGGATTCAAACCATGTCTGGCTGTGCTAAAATGAACTACATGGCTGTTTCTCATCACACTGAGCTACCAGGGAGCTGCTGTCAGTTGTTTGACTGTTTTCTGCCTAATACTCCATGGGTTATACAGTATGACCTTGTAATCCTGAGATTCATGCATGACAGATAGTGTACTGTGTAGTAATCCTTTGAAATTATACAATCTGGAAAGCAAAGGTTAAGGAGAAGGAAGAAGCTATTACATGATAGAGCAAAATTCCAAATAGGGAAGGCATCCCTGATCAGTATTAGCAAGAAACTACAATCCCTCATAAAATCATCTAAGGCCAGCTTCGAAACAAAAATTGCCACAGACTCTAAAGATAATCACAAAGCCTTCTTTAGCTCAAAAATCTAGGTGGCAACTCTCATATCTGCCCTGAGCTAGTGCAAAAAAGCAAAAAATACACTGAACCAACTGACATTGCCAACATCCTGGCTGACAGGTTCAGTGCAAACTTTACCCCCACCCCTAAAAGGGCCTGCGTCCATCCCAGAAGAATGTAGAGCCCCAGACATCACAGACACACAGGTGAAAACAGCCCTTTCCAAAGCCAAAAACACAGCATCAATGGGACCGGATGGTATCCCAGACTGTGTCTTACACGAGCTCCAAAATGAACTAAACCCTCACCTAAATTCACTGTTCAAACTCAGCCTTACCACAGGCTATGTACCCAAAGAATGGCGTACAGCAACAGTTATTCCACTCCACAAAGGATGTGCCACAATGGATCCTGATAAGCCTGACTAGCCTGGTCTGCAAAGCTATGGAGCACATCACCATGGAACTCATTAACAGAGACATTGGGAACCTCCAGACACTGGACCCTACCCAATACGGGTTTGTTAAAGGCAAATATTGCCTCCTTAACCTAGTTGACTTCTTTGAAACAGTTACCAAGGCCATAGATGAGGGAAAGGTAGTCCACACAGCCTACCTGGACCTCACTTAGGCCTTTGACACCATTCCCCACTCTGGCATTATAGACAAGCTTATCAGCTTGAACAATAACCCCTATGTCATGAGATGGGTTGCCAACTGGCTCATGGATAGAACTCACATGGTTAGAGTTGTGTGTGCCATGTTCAACTCTAAACCGGTTAAAAGTGGCTTCCCACAGGGCTCAGTCCTGGGACCCCCTCCTGTTCAGTATATACTTCTCTGAGGTCCAGGAAAGCACGGGAGGACTATGGTTGACCGAGTTCGCAGACGATTTCAAACTGGGGGCCATAATTGACTCTCTGGCTGACACAGGCATCCTCCAGAAGGGTCTCACAGAGACGAATACCTGGTGTCAGAACCATGGCCTCAAGCTAAATGCCAAAAAGTGCATAGTCACCCCCTTTGGGAAAAACAAAGTGCCCACGGACTACCACATAGGTGGTAATCCACTAAGTATGGAAGATATAATTAGGGATCTGAGGACTCATGTAGATAGCAACCTCTCCTTTGATAATCACATTGCCAAAGTGGTTAGAAAATCCTTCTATGTAGCCCACCTAATCACAAAAGGGTTCACATCTAGATCAAGAGAGGTCATTGTGTACCTCTACTCATCGCTCATCAGGCCCATAATAGAGTACAATGCCCCATTTGGGATGTACCTTACTCAACACCTGCAACAGCTGGAAAGACCACAGAAGTACCTCACCAAGAGGATCGTGGGCCTCAAACAGATGCCCTATGCAGCTCGACTAAAGAAACCCCAGCTCTACTCAGTTGTTTACCACCTAATCAGAGGAGATCTCTTCCTGACGTACAAGGCCATGTCTATCCCGGAATTAATGGACATGTTCCACCTCAAGAAAACCAAATCTCTTAGAGCCAGATGCTCTAGGGATTTAAATCTCAGCATAACAATAAATAGGACATGCTGGAGGGAAAGATTCCTGTCCCAGAGACTTTCCTCCCTCTGGAATAGAATCCCAATCTATGTTAGGCAAAGCTCCTCTCTGACTCTCTTCAAGAGAAATCTTGACGAGTGGATGGGAAATCGTAAATTTACCTCTGGGATCACGTCAATGGCCCTGCTGGACAGAGGCTCAGGAAACTAATCTAAAAGGGAGGCGAAAGCCAACACATTCTGGCTAGGCTTATAAATGCCCTTGGGGAGATAGCCTAGTACCTACCTATGAACCTATGAACACAAGGCACTGCAGGAAGGGACACACTATAATACATTTGACATTAGTATTCAGGGTTTGGATCTTAGTGTATGACATATGTTATATTTCATGTATATATTGATTTACATTTCCACAATACACTGTTTTGCATACAAGCTGGTTCTCAGATCAACCTCTGTTAATTTGTGCTGTCAAAGCCATAGTTTTTGTGCAGAACCTGTAGACATTCTATTTCTATAACAACATACCAGAATAAACACAACAGTTGGTAGTTTAGGTTTTTATTGCACTTATATGACACAGTGCTCTACTACTGCATATGCTGTAGATCACTATTAGTCTGGCAAACTTTTCTTTAAATGTTAGACACAGAACACAGTAAACAATTTACTCCTTCTTATGTATTTCACTATATACTGCAAGGTAGATCTGTACTCACCAGCCTGTCGGTGCAGCCTTATCAGTCTCTCCATATGGGCTACAACATTGCTAGCCCTCTTGACTGCAGATGTAGGGGGAGAAAACAAACATTATGCATACCTGCCTATTACATACTCAGGCTAGAATTTGGTAAAGCTATATTTGGGATGCTTACAAACTCCTGGAACATGGTTGTCCCGAACGTCTTGGATCCATTCTGCCAAGAGTGCCCTCTACCTTAGGTTGGCATAGTGATGCCGTACCTGCTCATTAGTTTGGGGGATGCCAGTGGCACTGGTGAGATTGCATGCCAGACTGTCCCAGGCCTCCACTTTATTCTGTGAGCCCTGGTACAGGCTCTGCAGCAGGCTGTCATCATGGTTTGCTACAAGGAGCCCAGCCATGACTCTGGATTCCAAAATGCCCCAGCGATGCACCCGAAAGCGCGAGCCCTCACCATCACCTGACATGGTTTACTCAGAGCAAGCTACAACAGAATCTGGCTGTATTCCCACCTGCACCATTTAAATAAGGCTATATTCCTGCCCTTTGCTGTCATTGGACCATTTTGAAAATGCTGAGCTCAGGTAAGTGGTGTGCCAACCTGCTAAGCTGATTTGAGCAGTGCTTAAAGGGGTAATTGCTGAGCACTGCTTAACAGTGCAGAAATCTGCTTAGCTGAGCTGGCTGCTGCTTAGAATTTACCTCTAAACAATGCTTAAACAAGCTAAGCAGAGCTGAGCACTGCTAACCATTGCTCACTTTTCATTTTCAGAAAATATTAGAATAATGACCTAATTAATCATTACTGACATATTAGTAAGTGTATATGATTTACTTTACATGACATCCCTCTGTGTGCTTTCATTACATTATCATTGTGTGTGACTATACTGTATGGGACACTTGTGTATACATGAGTGATTTCACAAATTATATGAACTCGCACTTCCATTTTAGATCAACTACAGTACCCTGCTTGACAAATATCAATTATCATATAATTTAAAATAAAAATAATGATTTTAACACTGCCTTCCCATGTAAAAATAAAATGCTTGTCTTGGTACTCGAACAGTGAATGCCTGCATGCATAGCCAGGACTCTAACCACTACACTATCTCGGTGGCAGGATTTTAGCTGTATATTTGTATTTATTTCATATGGGATGTTTAAGCAGTGCTGAACAGAGGGCCATAACACACACACACCTGCTCAGCTATGCTTAAACATATCTTAGGATGGAAAAAATTAATAAACCCACTTTATTTACATGTATTTGCACTCCTTGTCAGTCACAGTAAGGAAAATTGTAAGGGGACACATGGGGACACATTTTAAATATTGCTCTTACAAACTTAGAACGTTTTTAGAATAATAGGTTTTGCATTAGCATGACATTAACATGAGGCAGCATATCTCTTGCTCTAGGAGGTTGAGAGGTACGTGAGGGAAGCATCTGAGCACTCTGTGGAAACCTGCACAATTGAGGGGTATGGCGGTATGGCTTTTTGCAATGCAGGGGGTGTGTGACAGTACCTGTCACACACACCCTGCATTGCTTCCTATTGGGATTGTTGCTTTCAGTATCCACAGACAATGAAAACACTTGTAAAGCACTGTATTCACTTTGACAATGCAGGGTGTGTGTGACAGTACCTGTCACACACCCCCTGCATTGCCCCCTATTGTAATAGCTGCTTTCAGTGTCTGGGGGCACTGGAAGCACTTACAAAGTGCCGTACGGCACTTTGACAATACAGGAAGTATATGACAGTACCTGTCACACACCCCCTGCATTGCTTTCTATCCAGACTTCCTGCTTTCAGTGTCCACAGACACTGAAAGCACTTGCAAAGTGCTGTATGGCACTTTAGCAATGCAGGGTGTGTGTGACTGAACCTGTCACACACCTCCTGCATTACTTTTTTGATCCCCTATCTATTTCAGTGTCCACAGGCACTGTTTTACTATTTCATTTGATTTCAGTGTTTGCGGACACTGAAAAGCTTTTAAAAAGTGCTGTATGGCACTCTCTGAGTGCAGGAGGTATGTTAGATGTGTGTGCACTACTTAAACATGCCCCCTGCACTCAGTAGTGTTCATGTCCATTTAGCCTTAGTAGTAGCATGCCTTTATGAACATGCAAGGTGGGCTGCTGTTAAAGCTAAGAGTAAACGGACATGGTACACTCCATGCAGGAATAGCACTGTTCCTGCATGGAGTTTATTGATTCCTGGGGTGGGATTATAACATAGATAATTTGAGGGGACCCATGCAGAGGATAAAGCATTTAGGGGTTGCATCTGTCCATTATTAATACAGGGGGCTGTCCTGGGTTATAGCTCTTTTTTCCCATCCATAGATCCAAGTTGCATTTTAATATGGACAGGGATGAACTTTGTTTCATGTGGATGGGGAGTCTGTTCCAGAGCAGCGGTATACTCTGCAAAATATACCTGTCCCTCCAAAATTTTCTGTTAATGTTACAGAATATGTTTAGATCCCTAGGCCAATAATTCTGATACCAATTGAATTCCTGGTGTGCTTTAAATCTATCAGTACTGCAATGGAGGATGCCTTGTATGCCAGACACAGGTTACCTCTTAGCAGTCTGTAGGATACCAAGTATAGTGACAGGGCTTTGAGTCAGTTTGTGTAGGGCATGTTGTTTAGGCCTTGTATCTTTTTAGTAAGGTATCTCTGTGGGCATTCCAGTTGTTTCATGCGTCTGGACAGATGCATACCAATTGAGTAATTATATTCAATGACTGGCCTAGTGAGGGATAAGTTAAGAGGCACAATGACATTCCAGATATAGACTCAATCACTTTGTTTATAAGCTGTACAATATAGAAGGACTTTCTTATAACAATAGACACATTTGTTTTTGTAGACCATTACCTTAGTAAGGTACAAAGGCTACTTCTAATGGGAAAAACAAGACATAACAATTGCAGTATATGCAAATCTAATGAATACTTTGAAATGTATTAAGAACAGTCTGCAATATGGCACAAGATGAACTTGAAAACCCTGACCAGCCCCTTCATCATAACAATGAATGCATTCTCATAAATTTCTACATTCTCAACAACACTTTTTATGCAAACACTCAAACTCAATTCAAGAAAATACAATCTGGAGGAAATTCACTTATTTTGAATGATAAAAATCATGAATCAGATTAGATGATATATGCAAACTGGAACTTATTAGAGAAATAAAAGCTATAAATGTTCAGGAAATATCTAATCAGTATGTTTACATATTTTTGATAATGGCAAACTTTATCAATGTAGATAAAAAGCCAGATCCTAAAATATCTGTGAAGCATTCTCAGATACCTACAGCAAATAATTCCAAGTATATAAAAGTATAAGAATCTGAAAATTTCAGGTCTCCAAGTTGGTGAGGCAGAATAATGGTAGCAATATCCTCAATGCCTGAAAAGGATATTCTTGTAGTGAAAGACAGCACCTTACCAGAGTCATATGAATGCATAATGGTGAAAACAGTCAAGAGGCAACCAGAATGAGTCCATAGAAAAGGGGATGGACACACCTGTATCTCTCAACCATCTGGATTTTACCTGAATATTGAGATTTTTGCCTCATAGTTTTGTTATTTTCCTCATAAAATATTTGTTTTTTTATCAAATCACTAAGGATTGAAGTCACTAAATAATGACATACATTTGAGTTTCAGACTTCATATCTTTCATAAAATGCATGCTAACACAAATCCTGTTATTCTAACAATTTTCTATGTTTGTAAAAGCAATATTTAAAATATGCCCTTTTTGGGGCCTTTGCCCATCCCGATATTTTAGACTTTACCCAATTTTCTTATGCTAACAGGTTGATGAGAGGTATGGGAACTTACCTGAAAAATGAATATCTGTAATAGCCCAAGAAAGTCCGTAGACCTGTATAGCTATGCAGTGAGCACTGACATGGCCAAAACAAATGCATTGAGGAATGAGTTCCACAGAAGCCAGGTGACAATGCACAGATAATTTTTGTCATTAAAAGCAATGAAATGATGTCGATGGGCACAAATGAGGGAAATAATCAGTAAAATATACGGTTAGCACAATAATTGGTGTGACATGAAAATAGAATAAGAAAGTTACCAAGAAGATGTACATAAAAAGGTTATGTCAGTGAGGAATGTCCAGGGGGCAGCTGCCAAGATAGGAAAGGAGAAACATTTGTGGTAATGTAAGGCTCCATTTTTATTTGTGAAGAACAGAGATATGGAGGGAAAGTAAAGGGAATATGCACAAATGCAAAAGTGATGAGCATGACAAATTTGGCAAGATGGAGGTGCAGACACAGTATGGATACTAGCCTGGGGATGATAGGAGAACAAACTAGGAATGGGATACCACATGAAGATATACCCCCAGATTTAATAAACCCCATGTAGGTATAGCATTATTCCTACATGGAGTGAATGGTGTCTGTGTCTGCATCTCCCTCTCGGCATCACACCTTGCATAATAATGAAGGCATGCTACTGAGGGGGAGCCATATGCACAGATACTGAATGAGTGCTAGGGAATGTGTTACAGTGCTTGCAGATTTGTAGCATGACCCCTGCACTCTCAAAGTGCCATATGGCACTAAAACAATAAAAAAGTGTCCTTGGACACTTATTTAATAATGTTAAGTGTAATATCATGTAAAGGGTATGTTACAGTATCCGTAACACACCACCTGCATTGTCAAAGTGCTGTACAACACTAAATTATTCAAATAAAGTATCCTCGGACACTTTTTCATAAGTAAATGTTGTATACCACACAAGAGGTGTGTAACAGTATCCACAACACACACCCTGCACTTTCAAAGTTCCGTATGGCACTAAAATGAAAAATATTTGTGTGTCCCTGGCCATTCTGAAAATATAGTTGTAGGGGGTATGTTACAGTCACTGTAACACACCCCCTGTACTGTCAGAGTGACACACAGCATGATAATTAAATATTTACCCTATTATATGTATTTTTTTAATTTCTTTTTCATTAAAGTTTAAGCGTAGCTTAGCAGGTTTGCATGGTGCTTTGCTCAGCAGTGCTTAAATGTATTGAGAAGCTATATAGAAATTTATAGCTGAAATCTTCTCAGCCAAGTTAGCTGAGTGGTTAGAGTCATTGCTTTGTGTGTAGTAGGTGGATGGTTTGAATACCCAGCAGACCATTTAGCTTTTACATGGGAAAGCATTTTTATATTAATTTTTACTTTATTTATTTATGTAGTTATTGATATTTGTTAACAAGGGTAGTGTAGCTGGTGCAGAATCCCGGTGTCAGTGGAGAAAACCACCATTTAAACACAAGTGTCTGATACAGTACAGTCACACCCCAAGGTAATGTAATTAAAGGACATAGGAGGAGGTCATGTAAAGTAAAATACATACACTTAATAATAATGTGTAAATAATGAGTAATTAATATCTATTTTTTAAATGAAAAATCATGTTTGCCCTTAGCTAAGTTTTGCTAAGGACTGCTAAGCCAAGCCAAGCAATGCTTAAACAGGACCTGTCTGAGCTATGCTTAGCAAAGCTTAGCTCCACTTAACCAGTCTGAGCATTGCTAAGCAGTCCCCTTCTAATCAATTGTCAGCTCAGATAAGCAGATTTGTGCACCGCTAAGCAGTCCTAAGCATGTGCCACTTAAGCACTACTCAACTAAGCTTAGAGGGTTTATGCACTGCTGAGCTGTTCTTAGCATTTTTAAAAATGCTCCAATGCGGCAAAGGCCAGGAAAATGGCCTTATTTAAACCACACAGGTGGGAATACAGGTAGAACCTCTTAGAGTTTGATCCATGTAGGAACTATGGCAGGTGCTGGAGAGGGAGCACACTTTCGGATTTCAGAGCTTGGGCATGTTGGAGTCCAAGGTCATTGCTGGGGTCCTTGTTAAGAGCCATGATGACAGACTGCTGTAGGGCAAGTACCAGGGCTCAGAATACAAGTCTGAGGCCTGGACCATTTGGCACATGAGCTCACCAATGCCACTGGAATCCCCCGCACTGGTGAACAGGTCCATTATCATTATGATGACCTGAAGCAGAGAAAGGGGGTGCTCTTGGCTCAATGGATCCAAGATGCTGGGGGCTGGAATGCCCCACAAGTTTGTAAATATAGCAACTGGTGATTTATCCAAATGTAGTATGAATATCTGATAGACAGGTATGCATAATGGTGTGTTGTCCCCCAAAGCTGCAGAGGAGAGGGCTAATAACATTGAGGCCCATGCTGGGTGTCTGGCGAGGCTGCACCAACAGTGTGGTGAGTACAGATCTATCTTGCAATATATGGTACAATAAATATGAATGTGTAACTGTCTACTGCCATTAGGTGTAGTGTGTTCTGAGTGTACTGCAAAATGTGTTGTTAGACTCACAATGATATAAGTGAGTAATGCCAGGTACTGCGCAATACAGATGAAGGCAGCAAGCAAGCTGCTATTAATGGAAGAAAGACAATACTGTAATAATACAGTGTAGGAATGACATAAGTATATACAACATGAATGCTAAGGATCTGGTAAAAAAGTACACTGGGATTGCTACTGTGAAGATAATAAATGAAATTCGCTCATCATCTACAGGATATGCAGTACAACTGCCTTCATCTGTCTTGAATGTAATAAACCATTGTATCATGTCACCCTCAATAAACATTACTTCCACAAACTGTTGTGTTTATTCTGGACTGTTGTTGAAGAAATACAATTGTACATGTGCTACACAGCAAATATGGCTATGAGACCATGAATTGAGTAAGGTTTGGCTGATAACCAACAGTTATGCTAAACTGTAGATGTTGAGCTGTAAAACAAGATACAATGACATTTTATATATGTTCTGCACTAAGATCTGAACCTTGCATATTAATGTGTAATGTATTATAGAGTGTTCTCTGCAGTATTGTCTTGTGTTAACCTTTGAATTTCAGCTATATGTAGTCCTGAATGTAGGGACACTGATGCAGGCAAGTATGAGCCTGTAAAAGGTGGAGACTGCAAATATATGATGTGCAAATGTATATGGGTCGGATATGCAACCCAGCACCCTGCTATGGACTGTACAGATCACACATATTCACATCTACTAAGGGATTCAAAACATTAATACACAGTTCACTATCTATCATTCATGAATCTCATGCATGTATGTTTAACTGTCACTACAGTCTTCTGTGACACTCTACTTATATTACAAGGTCAGAATTTGTAACCAAGTTATTTTTAGGCAGAAATCAGTCAAGTAGCCAACAGCAGTGGCCTAGTAGCTCAGTGTGATAAGAAAATAGATATGTTGCTCATTTTTGCACACGCAGACCATAGTTGGAATCCAGGGACTGGTACTAAGATGTGTTTATAGTTACACACAAGTAATCCTGACTATTTGGAGAAACAGTCAGGTAGTGTTAACAGATATTTTCTCCAAAGGGCTTACAGATAAAACAATGTTTGTGTTAGCTGTATGAAGAGTATACTAACAAACTGTGTACAAATGTACGAGTGTCCAACCACATGCCTACAAATGACAGCAGGATAGGTATATACACCATGCACTCTTCCCGATACATGTCTCTCAAGTATCATGCTGTCATGCCTAGTGATCACTGTTGGCAATAACCTTGGACACAGATATAAATCCAGCTGCAGTATTCCAGTAGCACCCTCACACAACATCAGTGCAGGGCATACCTCTCAACCTGGAAACATCAAAAATCTGGACAAGGCCCATGAAAAATAGGTATAAATCTGTACGCTGATTAACATCTAATTTGTATGCATAATTACGTAACCACACCCACTTCAGTGGAATTGTGGGATACCAACTTTCAAATGCAAACTGAAGAACAGACAACCAAAATATGGCACCAGAGTCCCCCTGCAGCCATTCCCATGTCCCATTACCTGGTTATTTTGCCCCATTTACCATAAACACTAATGTGTGCATACTACTTTACTTCTACAATGATTATTTGGATTTTATTTTTACATTTTACAGCACAACAATGCACAAACACTAACAGACATTTGGTAAACAAAGCAATACTGTCTCACAATGAAAATAAACTTGGCATTAAAATTCTCTGCCCTTGAAACTCACATTCATTGAAACAACATTGAAACCCACACCACATCCAAAGAAAATGCATCTTGCCAGTGGTGGATAAAGATTACCTTTGGGCTGTTTTCACATTACTGGCCCCTTGCACACAAAACAAGAAACGTGCATGTATTCTGTTCTTTGACACACCTTCCTGACTTTATTAAATTATATTCCTTGTATAATACAACACACTTGTTAGAGCACATTTTAAATTTATTGTTTGAACATTTTTCCAGTAGGCTGTACTGTAGGCAATGAAACAAAATGCATGAACCAATAATGACAAAACTGCCAAATTCAGAACATTTCCATCATGTCTACTTCCACAGCCACACTATAAATAGAATGACAGTAGTGTAAGGTATAGGTATCTTGCACAGCTTCTCACACTTATTTTCAATTTCATTTTTTTGGGGGAGGGCAAAAGGTCAAAAACCAGGGACACATTTTAAACATTGTTTGTATAATTTTGTAAAATGATGTGTTACCACCATGCATTTCACTGGCAAGTCTTCAACCCATAACCCTATGCATGACAGTTAGAGCAACATACCATTATGCCAAATCAGCAGCTTCCTAAAAAATGGGAAGACTGAAATTTAATGACTATCATTTAGTGAATTCATTTCATACTTCTCACTATAGCTCTCAACCTCTTAGCACAAAAAACCTGGACAAAGTCAATAATGGGGGAATACAAATTCAGTTCTCACTTCTCACAATAGCTCTCAACCTCTTAGCACAAACAACCTGGACAAACAAAGCCAATAATAAAGGAATACAAATTCAGTTCTCACTTCTCACCATAACTTTGAACTCTTAGCACAAAAAAAATGGACAAAGCTCACAAGTGGTGGTGGCTAGGAACTTACCAGGGACATATTTTAAACATTGCTTGTATAATTATGTAAAGTTACTAGAATAAAATGTTGTGTTATCACCATGCATTTCACTAGCAAGACTTGAACCCAGAACCCTATGCACTACAGTCAAAGAAACATACTACTTAGCCACTTTGCCAAATCAGCAGCTTCCTGAAAGATAGGAAGACTGAAACTTAATGGTTATCATTTAGTCAATAATTTCTCACTTCTCACTATAGCTCACAAGTGGTGGTGGCTAGGGCCATTAGGCTCTTTTTACCCTGTATCCAAAGTATAGAGTTTGAGGCTGAGTACGTCTAGCCACTAGGTGTATTAAATGGGGGGCATTTATACACACACACACACACACACACACACACACACACACACACACACACACACACACACACACACACACACACTGCTCACATTTGAAAGCGTCTTCAATGATCCATAGTGCTGGCAACCGTTTGTTGCCGTTTCCATTTCCATTTGAGCAGCCAGGCCAGCTGGAAATGAGTGAGCTCAATTCTGACAGGCTGGTAGCCCTGACAGCGCTGACATCATTGCGCACGTGAGCCGGAAATGTGTGAGCTCAATTCCAACAGGCTGGTAGCCCTGATGGAGATGACGTCAGCTCTAACACAAAAGAAAGAAATTCAAAATGAAGGGGTGCCACTCGGGAATTGTGGCACCCCTACATTTGAACCCCAAAACTCAGTAAAAAATGAGTAAGTCAGCATGGTTGGGAGGTATGGTGCAGGCTATACCTTGTTGGTCATATATGTAACCCTGACATGTATGAGTCCCCTCTAGTTATGTACCTAGAGTTCTCACAGATTGCCCCATACCATTCCAGGTCAACAGCTTAACAGGTATGTACATGCTACAAAAGCTATAGGTCACAGGTAGATGTAAAGACCTGTAGAGTACTGAGCAGTACTGTTGGGGAAAAATATAGCCTATACAGTTGGCAATGGACTGTTTTTCTCTCCTCCCACCCCAGTCTGCATCAGTAATTATTATTCATATACTATGGGTAAGTTGATCTCAAAACCTAATGTTGGGACTTGTGTTATATTATTATTCATATATTTCAGCGGTTGCATACTAACATACCTTGTTCAAATTCCACTGTTGGTGGCCTGTTGCTATAAATGTTACTGTCATGTTATTGCAATAATGATGGTTATTCCATTTACACATGTGTTCCATTTGATATGCAATTTTTATCAATTTGATTGTTCTGGGTTGATTGGAATACTCATGCATGCTGTTATAACTAATGTTAAAATGTTATGTTCATGATTAACCAATACACTTTTACAAACCTCAACACCATAGCACATTTGGGTAGGCCGTTCCCATTTGATCTGCCTGTCCCGTCTACACCAGCCCACCTCTGGGGAATTAATGCATTTTGGCTAAATATATCATTCAGCACAGTGATGTAACATTAGGGAAAGAAGACACTGCTGCTAAATACTGCACTCATCACCTTGTCAGCTACAACATAGTGCATTACACCAGTAGGCCAACAGAACTCTGGCAATCAAGTAGTGTTTTTACAAACATATCCTGATTGCCAGTGACACACTACTCCTATATATATACTGGGACAAATCACAGTGTACTTGGGCCAGGTTTATTCTGCATTTGAAACACCTAAATGTTATAGAAACAGAATGATCAACTAAAATGCTACAAGAATAAGCTTTTATGTAGGCAAAAAACTGAAGTTCTGCCCTTTGTATTGGCTGTGGGTGTGTTTGGCCCCACAAAATCTGCCGTTTTTACCATAAATGTCCCACTTTGGCCATTTGAAAAGGTGGCAACCCTAACTTGGGCATCGGACACAGACAACAAACCAGTACACAGACAAATAATGCTGCTGGATGTATGAGAGACCTGCAATATCAGGTAGAGCTGACAAATGCACAGACTGTTGCTGAATGAACACAGTTATGCCCCCTACTTATGGCAGGGTTGCCATAAAACCTATTCTGTGTCCTGACATACTGGCAATGCAGTGCAGATTAGCATTACAAAGCATGACAAACAGCTCAGTGTCACATGTCATATCCATCTGAACACACGTCCATGCCAATCATGTGTAACACACTGTATGCATGCACATATGTCTTACATATACACCTGACATACTATAATACCTTATTAGTAATATAGCATATCATATATATATCATAATATAATATGATAATATGTTAGCATTTATATATATATATATATATATATATATATATATATATATATATATAATATATTATATATCATCTATCAGTTACATTCCTAGCATGTGCCACATCTGGACACCCACAGTCCTGGCCCACAGCTCAGTCTGTGGCCCAACTAACACATGTCAGTACAACATAGGAAAACTGAGCCATGCAATGTCCATCAAAATTGGTTGCTCCCACCGCACACACTGCCACTCAGAGTAGTACGTTAAAGGCTTGCAGGGTAGGATACATTTAAGAATTATGAATATGTGTTATAAATGTTGCCTAACACTCTCTGGATGGCACTATTATGTAACATATGTACCAGAGGCACATGCTTCACCTGGATCTTTATGGGTACCCTCAGCCAGGTCATGCTGTGACACAACAGCTGACACCACTCCCTCACTGACAGTAACACCCTGCTGTCCCCCTATGTCTTCACAATCCCTAGTCTGACTCCTAGCCAAAATGCAGCAGTTGCAGCCTGCTACACATGCAGCAGTATATCCAGCTACCTGCTACAGACCTATCATACCTCCCAAACACCTAGAACAGAGTATCCACACAATACACATACATCAAGGATTGGGGGGGTGCTCATGTGAAAGGGACATGTGTCACAGTCTCCCCCTACAAGCATACACAGCTGATAGAACAGCAGCAACTGTAGCAGCTTGCACATTCAGATAAAAAGGATGTAAGGCACTCACATCTGCCTGTCTTCTTAGTGACCCCAACACACATTATTCAACAGTGCACTGCTACAGAATCTGAAAGTCTGTTAACAATGGCCAGACATAGCATGCAAAACTATTGACATAACACATCAATGCAAACAGTGGACAGTATTTCTACCTACCATCTGTAAAGCTGTAGCTCCAACATCTCGATAATGTCCTCCTCACAGACCAGGATAAGGGCAAGGCCTACATGAAGGTCTTAATTATAGCACTGTGTAGCCATGCCATTGTCTAATGGAAAGGCAACTCAGTTGTTCTGGATGCAACTAGCAAGTGGGAGTCACAGATTAGTGCACAGGCAATCACCTCTTCATGAGCATTCCCTACAAAAGGCAAGCTGGTGCCTATGGTAAACAGGTTTGACACTTTATTCATGAAGACAGACTGTGAGTCTCTAGGATGCTATAACTGGATTTCTTCACTCAAAGCAGTACAGCACTATACCAGGTATGTCATTGAATGAAACATGTAATGGAATGCAGATGAGGGGATGCAGTCATGGGAAATAAGAATTTAAACTGTAGGTCTCAACAACATTGCCTAGAGTGACATGTTGCTGTTAGTCTGCTGTCCAGCACCTATGGCCTTCCCTTATGGCTTTGTCTGCAGTGGCATAGATCACAGCTCTGGTCCCTGACTCACCCCAGCAATGGTCAGCTCATGTATGACTGCTGAGTATGTTGTATTGTACAATAGAAACTGGTGGATACAAGCGGCATATAACATCATGTACTGTCAGTGAGTCCCTCTCAGTCTGTGAATGTCATATAGGCTTAGTTCAAAGACTGTACAGGTGTCCCTCACCATGAATGAGGTACTCTGGCTAGGTCACTGTGTACACCACACCTGTATCTGATTGCCTGACACCTATGGCTAGCATACCTGATGACTCCCTGCAGCAGGACAGCAGGTTATAGGTACTAGTAGTGGGGGACACCGGCTCTGACTCGGTGGCAGTGCGTACATATTGAGCATATAATGTAAGGGAATGCATACAGTACCAGATATTCATATACCATGACTGTGTTCCCAGGGGTCTGCCATGTCACAGACACATTCCCCAACTCTGAGGACAACCATCACATATTTTCCAACTGGTGCCTGTAAATACACATTTATGTGGTAGGGAGTCTACATCTATGAAGCACATGTACACATTCTGCAAACATCTGGGTACTGCAGATGTCAGACAGCTGCAAGAAGGGCACATTACACCACATATGCACTGCTCTCAGTTATTGTGTAGCATAGATGTTGCTGGAATGTCCACATTCACTTGTAGTACCACTCACCTATTTTTCGGATATAGGCTGCATGTCATGGTACTAACATGCTGCCCATAGGGACACCCAGCAGTCGATGACAGTGATGGGTGTGGACACATGACACGGTCTGTTACACCACTCAGGCTATATCTGCTAGTCTTGGTGCCATATCACATTACTAGGCTACGGTCCCTGAGCAGCCAATTGCCTAGCCAGATGTTAGCCAATATGTATGCAAGGCAGCACCCAATGCCCCCATACAACAGGGACACAGGCTGTGTCCTAAAGATGTATGTCCAGTTAACCATCCAGTTATCCAGGCTATGCCTGCAATGGTGTACATAACTATACTGCCTGATGTGAACAGGGTGCCCATTCTACCACAGGCTGATTGTGTGGGACACACATCTGAGCTGCCAACAAGGCCACTTCATGTCACACACCAGGCTGAGGGTGTGTGTTTGTGTGTGTGTGTGTGTGTGTGTGTGTGTGTGTGTGTGTGTGTGTGTGTGTGTGTGTGTGTGTGTGTGTGTGTGTGTGTGTGTGTGTGTGTGTGTGTGTGTGTGTGTGTGTGTGTGTTAACAGAGTGGTGCATGACATGCAGTTGTGCAGTAGTCCTAGCAATGTGGAGTCTATGAGTGCCTTGCATGCCACACTGAGGTCACCCATGAGGATTATGTATGAAACCAGGTAGAGGGTTGGCCTTATGGCCTATCGCTGTGAGGTACATGTGTGATGGCCTGGTATTCTCGGTTGGGAACCTCTGTGATTTCCCCAGCTGTTGCATGTGCTGTGTGATGTGAATGATGAACAGGAAATTATAGACATTAATGTTCCTCATTGGGTGGGATGCGGGGATGTTTATAGCCCATGCCCCGTGATGACATACCCTTATGTATGACATGGGCCATGTAGAAGGTTCATCTTACAATGGAAGCAACATTGTGTTGACATGTCATTTTGCCAAAGATTTGTGTCCACAGCACACTCACAACTGATTGTGTGCCTAGGATGTTGTTTGCACTATCATAATATGTGGTGATGCCACTCTCCCCATAGGGGTTTACACTGTATGTCCTGGTATGTGGCCTGAGGCTATGTATCTGGCAACTGTCATGTATCTGTGTGAAACCCTCCTAGGCAGATGTCCACATCAGTAGGGAATCCGAAGATGGCACACAGCATGCAGTCATCAGCAGACATGATCGGTCATAGGCTAATGACTGTTACATGCACCTCAGATGTGTACATCACACATAACAGATGCCCAAACACAGAACAACAGGTTACACACCTACTTATGGGTGAACTGCATGAGATGCATTTCCCTATGTGGAATAGGTGGGTCATGTCAGCGCACTGGTGTGCTATCCCTATGGTAACATATGGTGTGATGCATACTTGGCAGTGTTATATGTATGATGGCCATGAGGGTTGTACTCTCACATAGTTTGTCCAGCTCAAGCTAGGCATTTTGCAGTGTCACCCCCCCATCCACGGCTTTGGTGACTATGTCATCGAGGCCATCTGAGTGTAGCAGACATGAACCCTTCCTTGACAAAGCCAGCATGTGCATAATAGAGTGTGCCCAGGTCGCACATGTCCTTGTTAATGGGGTTCACTTGAAGGTGTGCAATGGCCTTGCAGAATATGCTAGTTAGGCTGCTATGTCTATCATGTAACTGAGTGAGGGATGACCCACCTTATTCTAAAGGGGTAACAGTGGTTGTCCATGAAATGAATGGGACAAAGGCAGTTGTCATTCCTCCTTTGAATACTGTTCCTTATGGTGTTGCAAGGTTATGCTTGGGGTCATGTAGGATGTATCCTGTGATGTGATAGGCTCCCATGGCAGATATATACCATGACTATCACATGGCAGTGGTGACCTGTTCCCCACATATAGGAGACAGGAGACATACTGTAGATATCCTGATGTACTCATGGGGTACGCATCGGGAACACCTGGGGTTCAGCCTACACTTACTCTGTCAGGTATCTGGTATGCAATACCAACAGCAGTGGTATAGCTGGTGTCCCTAAGCACCTCAAGTGAGCAGCTGCAGCTGCTTCCTGTGCTGTGAGATGACTGTGTGTAGTGGATGTAGACAATGTAGCCTCTGTGTTTGTTGTGAAGATTTCCAGGACAGATCCCATTCTCATGTACATGCTAAGGAGATGTTGCTTCAAAATGGTCACCTGCCCCTACTTTGTCTCAGACAGTGGTATGTCATCCCTGTTATGGACAGTCTGTATCACACATGTCCACCAGACTGGTGTACATATCCTAGCAGAGGATGATGTAGGCCTTTTGGGTATACCTGACTACATGCATCTGAACAAATGCATATATACCACTTGTGTGTATGTGTGTAAATTGGTGCCAGTCCTTGATGATGGTTTGAGGCCTGTGAGGTTGTGCATACCCCCCAGGAGGAAATATTCCACGTTGGAAGTGTATGTATGGCTGCTCTAGGTGGATGGGTATTGTGGGAGATAGTGACTGCAAACATGACTGCATGACAGTTGCTTTGCCATGGAGGATGACACTGTAGGGATGCAACAGTGTTAACCCGTGTTGTGTAATGTCAACTGCAATGCACCTTCACCTCATGTGGGGGTAGCCTCTGGTCACACCAAAGTGTTCCTACATCCACTGATGATGGTGTACTGGCCATTTGTGTACTGGCATGGGTACATCTTACAATGTATGTTAGGGTTGTTTAACTGACCCAGAATCAGGGTACAGACCCAGCTCTGAATACAGCTGATGAGGTCCATATGGCAGAATGGGCTTGCTGGTCACATGTGGTGGCTGGTAGCTAGCTGTGATTTGAATAGGTTTGTGCTGGCAATGGTGAACTGCCCCTGCAGTGTCCCCTGTGCATCTTACTGCCTATGCAGCATGGAGGCATGTATGTGTCACATATATATGGAACCCCCATGTCCCATGGATTTACCAGCTACACTTTGGCTTCTGCATGTATGATAGGATGGTTGACCATCTGAGGCTGGGATGCTCTCTGCAGCTTTGAACCCTGGTCTGTGTGACTGCACAGATGTCTGCAGTTCCCAGGGTTAGGAATGCTTGCAATGAGGATACAGTCATGTGTACACCTCTAGCGTTTAGCAGCTATGTTGGTAGTGATACCTTCACCAATGTTACTAATGAAGTCACTATGTGGCTGGGGGGAATCACTGCCAGACGCATGAAGACCTGTGAAGACAGATGGTGGTCATCCCTCATAGAGCAATGTGGTCTGTTTATCACATCACCCCCCCGACTCACAGGTACTGGAACCCCTGCAATATCCCAGGAGAAATGTGGACATGTTAAGGGCAATCATTCCCTGATTGTATTGTGGCATCTGTCTGGGTGACATCATAATGCTGTGTAAGGCTACGGACATACCTGCCTGGGACACATAACCTGTGTGCACACTCATGTCTTACTGCATATAGTCCAGGGATGTACATGTTAGGTCAGGTCAGTCACTCTAATGTGCACTGTGACAGACCTATGACATTACCTGTTGGTGAGAGACTGCAATGTGTATGCAATATGGTGGAGTCTGTCACCTGACACAAAAGTAACTGTGACCATCCACATACACAACCAAGTCAGAGGCACAGCAGTATATCTCCATCTGGAGTCTCCTATGTGTAAAATGTTTGACATGGGCTGATGCCTGTGTGGCTGTGGGACACAGGTGTGTGGGCATGTGTGTTATGTGCTGTTTACGGCTGTGACGTTCATGTGTGTCTTTGCCTCAGAGATCCCTCTTTGTGCATGTGTATGTTGAGGACCACTGCAGATGGTTGTGTGTGTTATGCAGGTGTGTGAGGTGTACTGATTGTGTTGACAACCTGTTTGGGACAGATATACAGTACTGACAGGCAGAGAGCATGGACTGCAGGTTCCTACAGCCGTTCCAACTCTCAGACAATGTGGTAGGCCATGGGCACATGGTCCTGGTTGGTCCCATGAGGGACACAGAGTCAGCAGACACCGGTCCCATCAGGAAGTAGTACTACATCTGGCCTTGGGCATGGTGGTGCCAGTGCCACTCCTGGCAGAACCAGTTCCCGTGTTCATGGCTGGAGATGGTGAACTGTACATTCTGTCATGTATGTTCCACGGTTGTCCAAATATACCCGTGTAGGGCTAGCACATGGCTTGACTGTGTGCTTGCACACACTCACACATCACTGTCACATGCAGGTCACCAACAGATGCATACAGCTGCTCTTCATGGCCCAGCTGACCAGCACCCCTCCAGACACACACGCACACACACACACACACACACACACACACACACACACACACACACACACACACACAGACAGATACACACGTGGGTGCGCGTATGAGTGATGTCAACTGTATGTCACAGCCTAGGCCTTTGACAACTCCACACCACACCTTGTGCATGTGATGATATCTGTGCCATATCCCTGTTATCCATACCATCAATGCAGGGACATGCTAATATGTGTCTGATGCACAGGGTGAAACTAGTACAGGTAATGGCATTTTGTAGTGTAGTAGTTTTATGCCCTGTAAGGTGCTGTCTGCTGCCAAGTATATGTACCTTTGTGCCATGATGCTTTATTGCTGTTAGTACTGCTAACTGACTGTTGTCTCACAGACCTTATTCTGTTTCTATTCCAGGTGTCTACATGTGTAAGTCATGGTGAGCTGCTGCCATTACAGAAGCCCAAGATGGTGGGGTGGCAACATGGGCACCTTTTCATCACCAATGTATGTGTGCAACAGTGTGTGAGGGACAATGGGGGCAGACAGCGTAACCTTGCATGTATACCCCTTGACACAGCTGGCTAGTCCCGATACATGCCATCTGGGTGTTCCTTAGCATCACAGGTTCATAGTTACAGAGGAGGTTGTTAGAGTACTGAATCTGGGTCCCTTATTTCATCCCCAACACAATCATCGATCATCACATGTTGGCCATGGCATTGATGGATACATGTTGGAACCCTGGGACAGATATTTGTTTTTATTTCCCATCCACTTAACCTTGAAGTAGTTGATGAGGGTCTGCATAGTACTTTGTTTGGCATGTTTGGGGAGTGCATTCATGAGACAGGGCACCTTCTGGTTGACAAACCTGTCTCTCCAGCAACATTTTGTGCTGTATCATATGTGATTCAGACTTGTCGTGCTGATAATGCACACAGTTATACTTTTGTATATGGGGCAGCTGTTGAAGGGCTGATCACAATGTTGCCATCGAGGCATACCACAGACACCTGTGGACATCCTGATCACTAACCTCTGGGACAGTACTGATTAGATCCTGTCTGCATGCACAGGTGTTGAGGACCCTGGATGACGTTTGTGAGTGTTAACATAGCCTTTACAGTTTCTGCAGATGTCTGCATAGATGCATAGCAGACTGGCCATGCTGCCAATGTATTGTTGTACTGACTGAGGATGATTCAGAGGTTATGTCCACCTTTTTCTGGATGTAGTCCCTTTACCTATGTGGTGAACCACATACAAGCCTTTTCTGACCACTGCCACTACTTATTGCCTGAATGCAACATTGTTAGCAGGCTGAGTACCCTGGTCTGTCATTGCAGTGTGTGTGTTTATGGGGTTGCTGCTGATGAGGGAAATAGTAGGCCATATCCTTGCCACATGGCATGCTGACACTGTTGTTTGCATTCAGCTTGAGGCCAGGACCTTGGCACCATTCCATACCTACTGTATGGCCAATTGCAGTGTGTCAACAGCAGTCTGTGGCTCAATGGCAGATTGCACACTACTTACAGTAGACACAGCCTTAAGCAGCACCTACATATGTGTGTTACGGTAGTTAGCATTCATACCTAGATACATGTGGGTCATTGGGGGTAGCAGGTAGTCACAGGGCCTTCACATGTCTACATATTGCATGCACATAGGCAACACAGATTGTGGTTGACACCTTATCAAATGTGGACTGTGGGACATGTCTTGTAGCAATGTGACAGCTGGCAGGACATACCACACGCACAGCAAGTGCAAAACATAGGATGTCCTTTGGTTTGCTAATATGACAGTTTCTTTGTGTGACATTACCTTAGTTTCCACTATTTGTCATGATTAAAGTGCTTCTGATGTACAATAACTGTTCCATGCAATTAGTAGACAACTTTGTGAAATGTTTGTTGTCCTACACTCTGGGGACCTCTGTATTGTTTGAGTTGTTGTCACGGGTCAAACCTTGCCAAACAAAGACTGCAACCTCCAGAGTGGTACAGATGGTGGTCAAACCTCTCACCTCTACATATTCCTGCAGAATGTCCTGATGTTTGCCACATATTTTATTTCCATTTGTCATAACATTGTGGTTTTCTGGGAAATTGGTGGAAAATCATGAAAGACTGATGACAGATATTGCCATGTTACAAATCATACCTTTTGGAAACTGCACTCAAATGCACAACCTGTTCTGGTATCTACTTTCTATGCATGTCACAGCAATATGTGAAAGGTATGCTCAACGTTTGGCCTTTGCCTCACTTTTCTGTATGGCGTTAACTAGATGTCTTTCTGGGAGGCGTTGAGAGGTATGCTGGTGGCTGTAACACAGACTGCTGCAAGGGGATATACAAACATACACACACCCACTCATGACATGCCCTTGTTGATAGTAGAACATCTACCTGCCTAGTTTTACATATAATAGTGCTATATACATAACACAAGTACCACAGAACTACTATAGTTTTGCAGTGTCTGCTACTACTGTTCAGATGAGTAACAATTGCAGGGGCTGTTAGGATTGCCAATGGGGGTGTTAACAGGCCCTTAACATGGTAGAGCCATCTCAAACCCACACACACTGCTGCATGGGGAACATGCATTGAAACACACATGCACACAGAGTTGACACTTTTCAGATTAGAACACCTACCTATCTTGTTATGTACAATACAGACTCACATGACTATTGCATGTGCCACAGTGCCTTTGTTTTAGAAAATGTGTGACTGTGCTTCTAAGGTGGATGACATTAGTAGAGGCACTGAGTAGGTTTGGAATGGGGGAGTTAACAGGATGGAACAGGCATGCAAAACTGTATAACCATCACAAACACACAGGCAAGACAGCCACAGAATATGTATACAGAAACACATACACTCACACAGTTGGCAATAGTCAGATTAGAACACCTACCTATCTAATTGTATGCACTATAGTGGTATGAACATATCACATGCGCCATGGAGATTATATACTAGGGACATAACTCACAACCTCTTACAGCAATTAATCTTGGGAATGCCTTCATGAATGGTGGGATAAACCCCTCAAAATAGGGACACTTCTCACATATTGCTCTTACAAACCTACACAAGTGATAGGGCAACAGGTTTTGCATTAGCATGACATTTCAGAAGGGTATTATATTTGACGCTGCCATGTCTGTCACTATTTGTGACATCAATTCTCATGGATTTGCCCGTGATTTGACATAAAACCCCATTGTTATGAGACAGACCACAGATATGTTGCATACATCTGGACATTCTGCATACATCTGTACAGATGAATGGTATGGCCTGTAGACTTTAAAATGGTGCATCTAAGGTGGATGACATCAACAGCCCCTTTAAAGTAATGCCATGGGGAGGGGGTCAACAGGCCTTAAAATGTTATAACCATCACACACGACAGTCACAGGGGATATGCTTCACACACAAATACACACATATACAGTTGGCTGTATTGTGACTCAACCCCCTACCTACCTAGTTGTATGCACTATAGTGCTACCTACTTATTGCATGCACCACAGAGCTTATATACCTAGGAAATTTCCAACAGTGGGTCTAAAGTGGATGACATGAACAGGCCCTGTAAGGTAATGCAATGGGGGTGTCACAGGCCTCAAAATGGTCACACACACACAATCACAGTTGCCAGCATTGAGATTAGATCCCCTACCTATCTAATTTTTTGTACTATAGTGCTACAGCATAATCACATGCAATATGGAGATTATATACATACAGACTGTACAGCACACACACACACAATCACAGTTGCCAGTACTGAGATTAGAATCCATACCTATCTAGTTTTCTGTACTATAGTGCCATGTCATTATCACATGCTATATGAAGATTATATATATACAGACTATCCAACACTGCTTCTAAGATGAATGACATAACCAGGCCTTGTAAGGTAGGGCAATGGGAGGTTTACTGGGTGGAAAAGGCTTCAAAATGCTTTAACCTAGAAACACACACAGGTTGTCAGAGCTAAAATTAGAACCCCTATTTATCTAGTTGTATGTACTATAGTGCTACATACTTATCACATGTGATACAGAGCATACATGTCTGAAGGGTGTCCAAAGATGCTTCTAAGGCGAATGACATCAGCAGACCTTGTAAAGAAGGGCAATGGGAGGTTTACTGAGTGGAAAAGGTCTCACAATGCTTTAACCTAAAACACACACACAGAGTGTCACCAGTGCCAAAATCAAAACCCCTACCTATCTAGTTGTATGTACTATAGTGCTATGCACTTATTGCATGCACCACAGAGGTTATATGGCTGAAGAGTGTCCAAAGGTGTGTCTAAGGTGAATGACATCAGCAGGCCTTATAAAGCAGGGCAATGGGGTGTTTAGTGGGTGGAAATGGCCTGAAAATGCTTTAACCTAGATACACACACACACACACACACACACACACGCACACACGCACACACGCACACACGCACACACGCACACACACACACACACACACACACACACACACACACACACACACACACACACACACACACACTTCAGGTGATGTGAGATTACAACCCTTACCTCACTACTATTACACAATGGAGCTCACCTTCGTACTGGCACGTGCCACTGGTTACAATTGGTGTGCAATTTTCTTCATTAGGACATCAATCTATGCCTTTAGGGTGTCTCTCTCTCTATGCATCTCTCTCTCTCTCTCTCTGTCTGTCTCTTTCTTCCCTTGTCTCTGCCTGTCTATAATTGATATATGTGTATCTGTTACCTATATATATGTATATCACACTCAACAGATGCAGATATAAAACCTATGTGCCACCTACAGATAGCTGAGGGTAATCCTGTCTGATGGGGGTGGGGAGAGACAGTTAAGGTGTATGCAAAGACATATATGGACAACATGGTTGTATAGTCAGATGTGGCTTTAGACATGGGCTGCAATTCTTTATGATGTTCAGTAGTAAACGGACTCCATTCCAGAGCTAGCTGTACTCCAGTCCAGGATTTTGTGTGCTACAGCCGATTGGCTGATTAATCTGTATAAACAGTCCAGCTCCTCAGTGATATACTGGCTCGGGATCTTCTGGCTGTGTGATATCCTTATTAACTGAGTCATATCCTGGTGTAGGTACAGAGTGCATTGGACTGAGCAGAGTTTTCCATAATATGTGTGGTATATCCTATATAGCACTGTGATTTCCTGGTATGTCAGTGGCAGAGCAGTATACAGTAATGTGATGAACTGCTGACAGATATTTGTTTACTGACTCCATACATTGCGGGGAACCTATGTTACTGCACAAATTGTTCTGGTGTGCACATTCTCCACTTGTCTAGCCAGTGTTTCCCCTTCCCCTTATATGTGTCTCTTTGTCCTTCTGCAGTCCAGTCTCATGTTTTGTCCACAGTTGCTGCTATGTATTTGTAGTTATGATGTGACTTGGATAGAAGTTGCAACATCACACACAGGGTTATAGACTTTACACCTCTGACTATACCTGTTTAGCAGATTGTCCATCATTGCACCCTTACATCTGCTGTGGTCCTCAGATGGTTTGTGTTGCAGTGTTATTATAAGACTACATGTTGGCCATAGCTTTCAAACTCTTACAAACACATCTGGACAGGGCCATATATAACAGTCAAACACAGTCCCAAACATGGGGATAGGGTGTTAATATTGCTCTTTCAAACATACACAGTTGGTAGAATGGTTTTGTATTAGCTTGCATTTTCTTATCGGCATGACATCTGCTTCTCAACTGTCTGTCATTGATGTTTTCACATCAGACTTTATTGTTTTACACATAGTTTGGCAGGCAAATGCAATGTTATGAGAAGCTGAACAGATATATAAGGCATAATAGTATGTTTGGACATTCTGTGACACCCGTCATTCCAGGGGTATGGATGGTGCCCGCTCACTTGTTGTCAGTACTGACACAGTAACGCGGCAGCCATTTATAACCTGGCACTACACTGACTTGTCACAGCCTGCTGTTCTACCAGGCACTGTGTAGGTTACTCCGAGCTGTGTACTGTCCATATGTGTGGCCCCCTGTTCCTCCATTGTCCAGCTTTCCTGCAGTAAGAACTATTGATTTTTGGACAGTGTGTACAACTCTACCGTAGGTTTAGCTGACATGCAAAATAGTTAGCATGGCCAGTCTTGGACCACAGTACTGTACTTAGACCACTAAGACACAACAGCCAATCGTAAGTGTTGTCCACTTCCTAACAATATTAACCACACACAGACAGAGCACATTAACCCCTGCATTTTGTGGACATAGAACAAGTTAACAAGTTGATTGGGACAGCTGTGTGAATGTGTGGTCTGCTGCTATTACCCTACAAACATAAATGTTACTGCATTTATTTATCTATTATTTATTTATTTAACATTTGTTTACCTGGAAAGTCCAACTTGGAATGAAGCCAAATTTCAGGGGAGGCCTGGGGAGAAATGCTCATTTCTATGGGAACATGGGTGTTGGGGGAAGGGGGGCATACCTCTCAATTGTACAAATTTCCACAAACTGTCCAGATGTTTGCTTCATATTTTGGGTTCATTTAGCATGGTATTGTGGTTGTCTTGGAAAATACTGGCATACCATTAAAGACCAAAGTTAGAAAGTAATGACAGGCATTTGCGTTTTAGACTTCTTACCCTTCAGAGACTTAATGCAACTGCAAGACCTGTTCTAATATCATTGTCTAAGTTTGTAAGAGCAATATTTCATAACTGTTACTATTTGTGGGCCTTTGCCACACATTTCTTTATGGCTTTGTACAGATGACTTGCTGTGAGAGGCTGAGAGGTGTGTATGGGACTCCAACATTGACATCCATGCATGTGACCTATGACCCCACAGTTTCTTAGCCCCCTACATATACTGCAATGAGTTTTGGCATCTTGGGGACTACTGCATATTCTGGGACATCCAGTATTTGATGGACATTTCCTGTTATCCAACATAGCTGTCGGTTGTCTGCTGCTATACCAGTAGCCCACCTCATTCACTTGCATACATGCAGCAATACCATAGATATGGTACCACAGTCTACTACTACATCCATTATTGTTATGAAGAGTGAGTTTCCTTGTGCCTGCAGCAGTTGTGAGGACAGTGCTTCAGGGCTGACTCTGTTGGATGCATGCAGCACACAGCCTATACATGGTAAGGTACAGGTAGTGCGATGTATGTGGCATCCTTTTTACTGTGTGTGCAAGTTGAAGTGAGGTATCTGTCCCTGGGTCCTTAGGATGTCAGTGTATGTGCTATGCATTGCCTCTTTGCCTACATCTGCCTACAGGAACAGGCTCAGGGGGTTCCTCCTCCAAGTCTCCCTGTGCCTGTGGGGACCTTGGCAATAGTGGGGGGGGGGTCTGTGTGTCCCTTCCCTGTGATGTTCCTGCTGCAGCTGTTTCTGCAGGATCATATTGTGTAGCATGGCAGATACTATGAACATATGTGCACATGTGTCTAGAAAGTACTGCAGGGCTTCATCAGATATGTCAAGGCAGCATAACCGTGACTTAAGCAGTCCAAACATGGTGTTCCTAATTTGTGCATGTGCCTCATTATGGCATTCTTCAGAGGGTGTTTGTGCATTTCTGATGGGTGTCATCATCCAGAGTTCCAGTGCATAGCCAGCATCCCCCATTAGATGGCCGTATGGGATGTTCCCCCTGGCAAATGCCTGATACAACTGTTATGTGTGCCAGATGTGGGAGTCATGAAAACTGCCAGGGCTGCTAGCACACACATTGATGATAATGCCCTGGGCATTGCACACAACTTGGCAGTTGGAGTGATACCCTTGCGGTTGACGTAGACTCTACCCTCCTCACTGGGTAGTGCTTTGATGTGCACATGAATGCAGTCTATGGTACCCAGTGCTACACGGTGGAAGAGATGCATATTGGCAGTCCTCTCCTCAGGGGTGTCAGGGAAATAAATGGGCTCACTGGCATGTGTTAGCATGACATCCAGGAACTGAAAGAGTACCCTGGATGCAGATGTCTGTGAGACCCCCATGATTTCCCCAGTAGGTCTTTGGAAAGTACCTGTAACTAGTATTCTTAAGGCTAAACATACCTTTGTTTCCACTGGGATGGGTTCCCCTCTATTGGCTCTGGGTCTGAGGTGAGGGCAGCAGAGCTCGGTGAGTTGCTGTAGTATATCCACCCTGTAGCACTCTACTATCTCCAGCTCATGCAGCCCCTGAAAGGTTACACTGGATCTGAACACTCTTCTCCTCAGTCTGGGCCGGTTGTCCGCATCATCATCATCACTGACCTCAGCCTGTAGCACATAGAGATGTAGCAAAGCAGCAGCAGCCCCTATCATTTTGTCAGTTAAAATTCCCAAGTGTGTACACAAATAGTGCAGAGTATGTTGGAAAAATCAGATTGAAGGGTGTCTGCATACTTTATACTGGTGTGCTGCATATGCAGCCTGTGTGATTGGCTGACGATGATACATTACACCTGCCAGCTACATTATTGATCGGTTTAAATGGGCCAGTGTGAGGGGCAGAGGACTTATTAGTCATTTATAGTTGATTGGATTTTCTAAGCTATTTCCTTTCATTTTTTTCAATTTCTCCCACTTCTAAGCCCTGCGCCGTGCCATGCAAACCCACAGCTCCAGTGTAAACATTGCTCAGCAGATTTAACCCTTCCCTGTACATGAGCATGCTTAGCCTTTATTTAACCAGCTATGCACAGCTTAGCAGCCTTAGACATATCCTCCTGCTTAGCTGTGCTTAGCTGAGAGCAAACAGGGGTCAATGAGCTCCACTGTGCTTACACAAATCATGATGCACACCCACCATTTCATGTCAGCTGTCTCTTCTGCCTACACTTCCATGGTTCTAGCCCTTACACAGTTATTACCTGTGGACACGGTGGCTCATTTTGCTATTTAATAAACTTAGCTCATTTACATACACCTAATTGCGTAGACCCTAGATACTGCACTACACCAGAGTCTATGTCCTTAGCAACCACTATAACCTGCCATTGTATGAGTCTGCATGCTGGCCATTATAATGGGAAACTTCAGTATAGCTTTACATATCATATTTTACTATTTTAATTATTTTTTTGCAAACTAGCATGTTTGCACTTTTCTGGGCTCCTCTAAAACGTGACATATGTGATTAAAAAAAAGGTTTAATTTTTCATTGATTACATCACTTTTAAATGTCCATGGCCATAGTTTTGGCCATTTGCATGCCTACTGCACCTAATAAATGCTTTTATTTGAGTTGTCACAGCCCCTGTTTTATTCTTACATTCAGGTACACGGTTAGTAACCACATGCATTTTTCCTGCAGACACGGCACCAACACGGATGTCTTTCTACTTCCTGGATCACAAAATTATCTCAGTTGCATGGTTTTCACTAGCAGGTGAGGTGATTTGCATTCTGAGAATGCTTCCATGTTTGCACAGTGCTGGGAAGCTTGTGCATGCCCCCCCCAGCCTTGTTTCCTGGATCGCTCAGTGGGCATGTTTCATGCCCAAGCATTAACACTATTCCTACACTGAGAATAGCTCCATGTAGGCTTTATTGAATTGCCCCCATGGTATATATGCACTGACTTTACTTACATCTAACAAGTCAAGACTATGCAACTTTCATAAAAGAATGAGACAGTGACTATGGTCATAGTGTATCAGATGAATGTATACCTCTCAACCTCTGAGAGCCTGAAATCTGGACAAAGCCATATTTAATCAGGGGACAAAGGACCAGAAATAGGGACAATTTTTAAATATTGCTCTTACAAACTTAGAAAGTTTGTTTGTTTGTAGGCTGAGGTGGTGCAGCAGGTAGCATTGTCACCTCACAGCAAGGGGTTCTCCCATTCAATTCTCAGCTGGAGCATCTTCTGTGTGAAGTCTGCATGTCCTCCCCATAGTTGAATGACATCTAAAGACATGCAGGTAGGTGCATGAATAAGTGTGCCTTCCTTGAACGTTGGGCATCCGGCTGGCAATGTGGCACCGTAAAAATCCACTGCCAATCATTAGCGGACTGGAGTTCCACTGGGGGACCCATAACCAAGAAAAGCTGAAAGACTTTTAAGGCTCTTACAAACTTAGAAAGTTAATAGAATAACAGATTTTGCATCATCATGAATTTTCTGAAGATAAATTCAAATGTCTCTGCTTATTTTCTGACTTCAATCCTCGATGATTTGCCAGAAAACCAAAATGTTATGAGGGGCAGACCAAAAATATGTGGCAAAAATATTTACATTCTCTGAAAATCTGGACAGTTGAGAGATATAGGCTGGGATTCAATACAGTAAATTCTCTGTGACAGAATACTGTAGCAGCTATTGCACAGAATATGGTTGCTGAGCGATCCAGTAAAAAAAGGCTAGGGGCGTGCACGTGCCTTCCAGCACTATTCTGACAAAGAGTCCACTGAATAATGCTAATTACCTCATTTGCTGGTGAAAAACATGCAAATGAGATGAATTAGCGATTCAGTAATCAGATAGGCATCCGTGTCAGAGCAGTGTCTGCTACAGAAATGTATTCAGCTACTAACCTTGTACATTTTTGCAAAAAGCAAAACGGAGGCATGACAGCTCAATGTAAAGCATGTATTATAACTATTAGGCATGCCAATGGCCAAAAACATGGCCATTGGCATGAAAAAACAATCCAAAATTAAAGTTTATTTTTGTTGGCTGATTTTGGCTGTTTAAGCAAAGTGCAGTGACATGCAAACGAGATTGTTCAAAAAATAAAAAAAATGCAAAAAGACAAATTTATGTGAAAGATGAATTTTGCCGTTATAGTGGGTAGCATGCAGAACCAAAATAAGAACAGCTAACACTGATAGCTAAGGAGATAGGCTCCAGTGTAATGGTGTAGCAAGGGACTAAGGCAGTAGTGTATGCAAATGAGCTAAATTTATTGAATAGCAAAATGGGAGACCATGTCCACCTGCACCTAACCGTGTAGTAGCTATAATGCTGTAGTGTAAGCAGGAGAAGGAGCTGACATGAAAAGGGGGTTTGTCATGCTTGGTGTAAGCACATTGGAGTTCTGCAGCCTCTATTTGCACTTAGCTAAGCACAACTAAGCAAGGGGGTGTGTCTTAGCTAGTTCAATAAATGCTGAATGTGTTCACGTCCCTGGGAGGGCCCTTTCTGCTCAATATTGTTTACTATAGCTACAGGGGTTTGCATGGTGCACCGTGGGGCTTAAAGACAAGGGAAATAAAAAAAACAAACAACAGGAACTAGCAGGTGTTTACATTTGAACAGCGGGTTTGTGGGGCATGCCGTGGGACTTAGAAGGCACAGAAATAGGAAGAAAAAAATGGGAAATAGCAGAATAAAGGCAGTCAAGTACAAATAATATAGCTGGCAGGTGGAATGTATCATAGTCAGCCAATCACACAGACAGCATCCAGAGCACACCAGTATAAACTATGCAAACACCTTTCAGTCTGTTTTTTTTCCCTCAAAAACTCTGCACCATTGGTGTAAACACTCAGGGGAACTTTAACTGACAAAATGTTAGGGGCTGCTGTTGCTTTGATACATCAGTATGTGCTAGAGATTGAGGGCAGTGAAGAGGACAATGCTGACAACCATCCAGACTGAAGAGGAGGAGAAGAGTGTTCAGACACAGGGTATCTACCACAGGCTACATGATCTGTAGATACTAGAGCGCTACTGGTTGGACAGGGACTTACTTAGCAACTCAGTGAGCTGTACCAGCTTCATCTCAGACTCAGAGCTAACAGAAGGGAACCCATCCCAGTTGAACTCAAGGTATGTGTAGTCTTAGGAATACTAGCTACATGTACCTTCCAAAGACCTACTGGGGACATCATGGGGGTCTCACAGGCATCTGCATCCAGGGTACTCCACCAGTTCGGATGTCATGCGAACACATGCTGGTGAAGACATATATTTTCCCAGCACCCGTGAAGAGAGGACCAGCAATATTCATCTCTTCCACTGTGTAGCAGACTACCCAGAGGTACTGGGTGCCATAGACTGCATGCACATCCACATTAAGGCACTACCCGTTGAAGAGGGTAGAGTCTATGTCAACTGCAAGGGCTATCACTCCATCAACTGCCAGGTCATGTGCAATGCCCAGGGCATTATCATGAATGTTTGTGCTGGAAGCCCTGGTAGTTATCATGACTCACACATCTGGCATGCCTCACAGCTGTAACAGGTATTTGCCAGGAGGGACATCCCATATGGCCATCTGGTGGGGGATGTTGGCTATGCACTGGAGCCATGGATGATGACACCCATCAGAAATGCACACACTCACACGCTCACACACACACACAAACTCACATACACACACACACACACACACACACACACACACACACACACACACACACACACACACTGAAGAACACCATAATGAGTCACATGCAAGAACCAGAAAAATTATAGAGCATGTGTTTGGGATGCTCAAGTCACAGTTCAACTGCCTTGACACATCTGGTGGAGCCCTGCAGTCCTCTCCAGCCACATGTACACACATGTTCATAGTATGTGCCATGCTACACAAAATGATCCTGTGGAAACAGCTGCAGAAGGAACATCACAGAGAAGGGCCACACAGCACCCCGCCATTGCCAAAGCCCCCACAGGCACAGGGAGACTTGGAGGAGAACTACCTGAGCCTGCTCCTGTAGGCTGATGGAGGTGTGCCCAATATGACCAGGCCTTGGCAAAAAGGCAATGCATAGCACACACAGTGGCACTGTAGGGACCCAGGGACTGACACCTCTCTCTCTCTGACTCCACACACAGTAAAATGGATGCCACACAAATCACACTACCTGTATCTTACCATGTATAGGCTGTGTACTGCATGTATCCGACAGAGCCAGCCCTCAAGCACTGTCCTCCCAACTGCCATGGGCACAAGGTAAGTCAGTCTTCTTAACAATAAATGAAGGGAGCAATATGTTGTGGTAGCATAGCTATGGTATCGCTGCATGCATGCAAGGGAATGGGGAGGCCTATGGGGATAGCAGCAGACAACTGACAGCTCTGTGGGACAACAGGGAATGTCTACCGAATACTGGCTTCCTCAGAGTATGCAGTAGTCCCCTAGGGGACAAATCTCACCGCAGTATATGTGGAGGGGCTAACTAACTGGGGGGTCATAGGTCACATGCATGGATGTCAATGTGGGGGTCCCATACTTACCCATCAGCCACACTCAGCAAGTCAGCCATAGAAAAACAAAAAGAAATGTCTGGCAAAGGCCCACAAATTGGGACAACGATGAAATATTTCCATACATACTTACACAGTGATATCACAGCAGGTCTTGCAGTTGCAGTAAGGCTCTGAAGGGTAAGAAGTCTGAAACCCAAATGTCTGCCATTACAATCTAACCTGTGGTCTTTAGTGATATGCCTGTAGTCTCCAAGATAGGCACAATACTATGCTAAATGGAATCAAAATGCAAAGGGAACATCAGCACAGTCTGTGCAAATGTGGACAGTTGATAGGTGTGCCGCCCCACACACGCATGTTCCCATAGAAATGCAGTAACAGTAATGTTTGTAGGGTATTAGCAGCAGAACACACATTCCCAGGACTGTCCCATTCAACTTGATAACTTGTTGCATGTCCACAATATGCAGGGGGTCAATGAGCTATGTATATGTGTGGTCAATATTGTCAGTATGTGGCCTGCCTGCACTTACTCCTGGCTTTTGTGTCTTAGTGGCCTAGGTACAGTACTGTGGTTGACAGGGTCCATGTTCCAAGAACTGCAATGCCAACTATTCTGCATGTCAAATAAAGCTATGGTAGGAGTTGTACAAACTGTCCAGATGTCAATATCGATTACTGCAGGACAGCTGGACAGGTCAGGGACAGGGGGCCATATGGGCAGTACACAGCTCAGAGTAACCTACACAGTGCCTAGCATACCCTCAACTTTACAGACTTTTTCAAGAATGTCCAGACGTTTGCATCATATTTATGGTCTGTTTATCATGAAATTGTGGTTTTCTGGCAAATCATTGGCAAATCACAAAAGACTACAGTCAGAAAATAAGGAAAGAGTGTAGTTTCAGACATCATACCCTTTAGGAAAATGCATGGTAATGCAAAAGCTGTTATTGTATCACCTTTCTAGGTTTGTAAGGCCAATAGTTAACAATGGTCCCTATATGTAGGCCTTTGTCCCCAAATTACTTATGGCTTTGTCCAGATGTCTGGCTCTAAAACATTGGGATGTATCATGCCTAGTAGGACAGCAGGTACCTGAAGGTCAGTGTACTGCCAGGTTATAAAAGGCTGCCAGCTTACTGTGGCAGCACTGACAGCATGTCACTGGCCAACATCCATACCTCTGGAATGACAGGTTGTCACAGAAGGAGCACAAGTATGCCTTGTATATTTGTTCTGCTTGTCCTAAGATTGCATTTGCCTGCCACTGTTTACAAAACAAGAAAGGGTCATGTCAAAATATCAATGGCAGACAGTGGGGAAGCAGATGTCATACCCATAAGAGAAAGCAAGCAAATACCAAACTGGTCTCTCAACTGTCTATGTTTGGCAGAACAGTATTAACACCCTGTCCTCATGTGTGGGCCTTTGTCTGACTGTCATATATGGGACTGTCCAGATATCAGTCTGTGAAAATTTGACAGCTAGGCAAACATGTAGCCTCATAATAACATATACCAACACAAACTGTCTGAGGACCATAGCAAATGTAGTGGTGCAATGATGGACAACCTGCTAAATAGGTACATTCAGAGGTGTGAAGTCCATAACCTTGTGTGTGATGTTACGGCATTTACCCCGCTTACATGAGAATTACATATACATAACAGCAGCCACTGTGGGTAAAGCCTGTGACTGGACTACAGAAGGACAAAGAGACACACATAAGGGGAAGGGGAACCACTGGCCAGACAAATGCAGAATGTGCACACCAGAACAAATTTTGCAGTAACAGAGGTGCCATGCAGTGTATGGAGTCAGTAAACATCACCTGCAAATACACAACACACTCCCATGTAACTGAAGGTCCACAACAAAACAAAAACCCAAACAAAGGACACCTATGAATCAAAAACACGTGAGAACTCCACAAACCAACACACCACAGATTATGCAGACTCCACACGCCAGGGTCTTGCAAACACTAAGGCCTTATCCCAAAACTCAAACACCTATCCTACACAGATAGGCTAACAGCACTGTCCCTCTAGCCCATTCCATACAGACTCTGCTGAAGTGACTCCTGTCTGGCATACAAAGCAATCCAGACCCTGCCTCGATGGGACTGTTGCACATCTGGAAGTCAAGGCTCACTCTATCAACCTGTAGCCGCAGCATCAACCTGGTCTGTGATATCAGTATGGCTTATTGGTGTGACAGATACGTGTCCCACACACTCCACCATCTGTGGAATACACTCCCTGTCCTCATCAAGCCAAGTGCCTCAATACCGCTAATGATGTGCTCCATGTATAATTGCATGGGAAACACAAAATACAGTACTGTGATTCCACTTGTGTCCCTGCTGGACAGGGGCTCTGTGTGCTGACATGGTTTAACATGGGTTACCCTCTCATCTGCGTGGGTTATAAGGGCTTCAGGGCTAATACCCTACTAATGTCATATCAACCTATCAACCTATACACAACTGTCACTGGTTCACCACATTACTCTGTACTGCTCTGCCACGGACATACCTGGAAGTCACAGTGTCACGTGGAATATACTACACATATAATGGACGTGCCTGCACAGTAGAATGCACTCTGTACCCTCACCCATACCTCTCAACCTCTGACAGCAAGATATCTGGACAAGGTCATAAAAAAAAGTAGGACAAAGGCCCGGTGATAGGAACATGATGTAAATATTGCTCTTACAAACTGAGAAAGTTGGTAGAATAATGGGTTTTGCATTAGCAGGAATTGTCTGAAGGTTATGAAGTCTGAAACACTAATGTCTGTCATTATTTTGTAACGTCAGACTCTAATTATTTGCAACTACCTTGCAATAAATCATAAGTTTATGTAGACTGAATGAAACTTCTAGACAAACATCTGGAGAATCTGACAAAAACTGTACAGTTTACAGGTATGGTACACCAGGATATGACTTTTCAGGTAAGAAGAATACCACACAAGCAGGAGATCCTCAGCCAGTATATCACGAAGTTGCTGGACTGTTTACACAGCTTCATCAGTCAATCAGCTGTAGCCACACCTCTCAACTGGCTGGTTTGGGTAAGAATATCTATAGTTGGGCTCATAAAATTGGTCTGTGCATCATACATCTTGTACTTCTCTGGTAAAACACTGTGATGATCTGAGGATGTCTGTCACTAGGTAATGACACAATACATGCCAGTGTCAGATGTCATGTATGTCAGAAAATGTCTGCTAAAACAAATCCTGTACCTCTAACAACTTCTTATTTACTTTTGAGAGGTACGGCTGTAGCACACAAAATCCCGGACTGGAGTAGCACTATCTCTGGAATGGAGCCCCACTCTTGCTATAGAAGGTCATACTGGACATGCTCCTACACTTAGAGAATCACAGCCCATTTCAGAACCCACACTGAACTATATAACTGTATTGTGCATATATGTCTTTGCATGCAGACAGCTATGTACACCTTAACTGTCTCTGCACACACCCATTAGACAGGATTACCTTCAGCTAGCTGTAGGTGGCCCATATATGATATTTATTTATTTATTTATTTTTATTTTACATTTGTTAACCGGGAAAAAATCTGACTGGATACAATGTCCTTTTTCAGCGGAGGCCCGGGGAGAAAAGCTCCATCATTATACAAAATACAGACATTTCCAAAGTTATAAAATTACAGAGAGTGAAAAAGTCAAAAAGTCAAACAAACAATCAGATTGCAGAATTCATTTGTTACCAATGCATATAAGGAAATAAAAAAAATGATGACAATGGACAAATTCAAGTAGATAATAGAGACTAGGAAATGTCAGTCAGGAGGTGAGCATTGGCAGAGCCAGTGCTTCTGATAGTGGTGAAACAGTTGTTTCTTGAAATGGGGTAGAGAGGTAGAGGAAAGAATACTGGTGGGAAGAGAGTTCCAGACTTTTCCAACGGCGTTTGGAAAGAGTGCATCTCCTCCAGTATTATAAGCTTTGACCATCTTTATGAGTGGTCTGTTCGCAGAACGTAGACTGTTAAGATTAGAGTATGGAAGGACTAGGTTCTGAAGTGAAGGACAATTGTCGGGGTTTTTGAGAATTTTATGTACCTCAGTGAGTTGGGTAACTCTAACAAGGTTGGGGAGTTCAATCCATTTTAGGTTTTTTAGGTTGGCGCAATGATGGGTCCTGTATGGAGTTCCTGCTGCAAATCTAGCTATATGATTATATGAGCTGATAGTTTATCAAGTATGGTTTTGTTAAGATTGGTGAATATTGCAGATGAATAAAGAAGGGTGGAGAGCAAATGTGTTCGGGCAATGGTGACTTTAGTACTTGGTGTTAGGAAGTTTTTAATTCTATATAGCGATCCTAATTTTTTGTTTACTGTTTTGATGGACAGGTTGATATGCATGTCGAATTTCAGTTTATTATCAATAGTAACTCCTAGCAATTTCGTGTGGGGGTCTGGGGAGATGATAGTACCATTTTTGGATGTTAAAGAGACATCAATAAGATGATTTTTATGAGTTGGTTGAAAGATTAATAATTTAGTTTTTTAGGATTTAGGATTAACTGTCGTCCTAATAGCCAGTTTTCGACTTTGGTGAAGCAGTTTTGGGTTTTAGTTAGTAGTCTGTCTGGAGATGTATCTGAACAAACCAGTGTTGAGTCGTCCATATTGGATACAGGTGGCCTCAGGAATGACTGTATGGAGGTCATTAATGAAGACCGAGAAAGAAGTGGCCCCAAAATGGACCCTTGAGGGACCCCAATGGTATTTGGTAGTAAAGTGGAGAGTATTCTGCCACAATACTGCTTGTTTCCTGTCTGAGAGGTAGGCTTTAAACCAGTCTAGTGTCAAGTTATCCAGGTAGAGATTTTTAGGGTTTCCATGAGTAGTTGATGGTTGACCATGTCAAATGCTTTTGATAGGTCTAGAAATAAGGCAGAGGACACTTTCTTGTCATTACGGTTATGGTTTATTGTGTCAGTGAAGGAGAGAAGGGCAGTTGTGGTACTGTGTTTGGGTCTGAAACCATGCTGGGAGTTGGCTAGGAGGTTGTTATGGATAAGATAGTGGAGTAGCTGTTTGTGCATACATCTTTCCATAATTTTGGCTAATGGGGACATTAACGCTATGGGCCTATAGTTAGATAATTCAGTGGCTGTCCCTCCTTTATGGAGTGGTATAACATGGGATATTTTCCATAAAGTTGGTACTATTGACTCGAGAAAGTTCGATTAATGAGGATAGAAACTGGATAGGCTATAACATCTGCAGCTTTTGAAGGTATTCTGCTGGGAGTAGATCTGCAGAGGGGTAGATGGCTTAAGTTTCTGTAAAAGGGCTCTTATTGAAGATGTAGGGACACTTTTAGGAAAAAGGTCTTTACAGGTTGTGGTAATGTATCCATGATCGGTTGGTTACAAGAGGATAGTTGGTTGGCTAGGGTTTTGATAATGTTTGTAAAGAACATATTGAAGGTATTGGCTATTTCTATGGGGTCTTTATCCATTGCTGTTTCAGGAGTTGGAGTGGATGATTTACCTGGGTGGAGAAGGTTATTCAAGCCTGCCCAGAATTTCTGAGGGTTATTATGGTGCTTATTCTGTAATAAACAATAAAAGTTTTTTTTGTCTGCTACTATGGCTTTTTTCGTTGCATTTCTTAGTTGTTGGAATTTCGTACGGTCTAAGATTGATTTGGTTATACGCCAGGTATTCCAAGCTTTATTTCTGAGTTTTATTTTGAGTTTAGATTCAGTTGAGAGCCAAGGGGCAATCTTTGTTTTAGTTTTGATGAGTCTTTTGGGGTCATGGGTATCTAGTATGGATAGGAAGGTGGTATTGAAATGTTCTACTGCTTCATCTAGGGGAAGATATTTGAGTGGTGTCCAGTTACAGGACTGCAGCTCATTTTTAAATTTTATGAGGTCAAAGTTTTTTTTGTTTCTTATAGATCTAAAGACTGGGACAGTGGAGTGGTCTGGTTTATTTTTAGTAATATATGTGATAAGGTGGTCACTAATTTCATTAGGCAGGGTTCGGACGTATATGTGTGAGGGTGACTGTTTATAAGGATCCAATCAAGAATGCTTTCTTTTTGTTTAGAGTTACCCATTCTGGTGGATGTAGTAATAGTTTGTGAGTAACCATGAAGGTTGATGTTAGTGGGGTTATTATCATTAGAGCATAGGTACCAATCAATGTTAACATCACTCATAATTATAGTTTCTTGTGGATAGTTATTCATTAGCCAGTTTAGTATATTCTCCAATGTATAGGCATTGTTCGGGGATATATAAAACGACTAGGTTAATACTTTTTCTTTATTCAAGTGA
>NC_056735.1:1800886334-1800971334 GCF_019279795.1 Protopterus annectens
CTGATCTGTATCATGAATACATACTCCAAACCTTTCATAAACAGTACGAGGCATACCCTCATCAACTGAATGAAGGGTGAGTGGATGGGACAGGAATGACAGGGGCAACAAGTGCAGATAGAGGAATCTGTTGCAGTTAAAGTAATGACTGAGCTTGTGAGGGGCCTAGTACCAGTACTCAAGTAACCCTCTCTGCACATGTGAGCCTGTGGTAGTACAGAACACCCAGGTGATATGTATGAAGGCTAGCTGGTTGTTTCAAGGGCATGTATGCAATTGTCCCTCAGACACTGTTGCATGTAAACACACTTAGTAAACATATACATATACAGTTGTACCTTGGCTATGAAAAGGTCACTGTGTTTCCACTCTGCCATACTCATCATTGCTACTGTCAGCAGGCCCACAGCCTGCAGACACACAGACAGTGGGAACACAAACAGAATACAGTACGTGACACTGCAGTCAGTCAGCAGTACTAACAGCAATAATGCATCATGGCTAACAAGGTACATACACCTTGATGTGTACCCATAACTATTGCCAACAGACAGCACCTTACACAGCATTACTACACTGTATTATATTCACCCTATGAATCAGACCCATATGAGCATGTCCCTGAATCAATGGTATGGCTAACAGGGTTGTGACACAAGTATCATCACATACACATGGTGTGGGCTTGCCAGAGGCCTAGCCTGGGCCATATGGTTGACATTGCGCGTGTGTGTGTGTGTGTGTGTGGGGGGGGGGTGTCTGGAGAGGTGGTGTTCAGCTGGATGTGCAGAGGAGCGGTACATGTCTTGTGGTGACCAGCCTGTGATAGAGATGTGTGAGTATTTGTATGCACACAATCAAGTCATGTGGATGCCTGACACAGGGCTATGTCGGACAGCAATAGACCGTACATGGCAGAATGTATAGTTCACCATCTCCCGCCAGGGACACGGGAACTGGTTCTGCCAGGAGTCTCACTGGCACATCCAGGCCCAAGGACAGATGCATTACTACTCCCTGATGGTGACTGCTACCTGCTGGAGCTGCTTCCTGATGGGACTGGCCAGGACCACATGTCTATGGCCTTCTCCAGTGTGGTGTGGACAGCACCCTCTCTTCAGTAGTGCTGGTGGTACTGCCACTATGGGACTGTGAATGTGCATGGCCATGTGGGCTCTTAGCTTATCTTGTTGCTGGACTATGTCCACCTGCCTAAAGCCCTACTTCCAACACATGCTCAAGCACAGACATTGCATGGTCACGCTGTGACAATGTCTCACCCCAACGTCTATCCACAACATCAGCAAAATGACGTACAGCATTACAAATGCCATGGAGGGTGTCGTGCATGGCAGGAAGTGCTGCATTCATGACCCTGAGCATCTGTCTAGTGTTGCAGTCAGTACTCGCCTGTGCCTCTATGATGGACCATAACATCCATCTGGTGTCACCTGCTGTGATAGTTGCGACAGGAGCTTGATGGACAGCAGTCCTCCATCGAGCCCCCTGTCCATCTGCCAGTATGTGAACTCACCTGCTTTCTGGCTATGGCTAGTTTCTACACTCACACTTGCCATAGCCACCACACTAGCCTTTTCTATGCTACCACCCCCCAAAATGTCCATTATCTGTGGCTGCTGGGGACTGGGTATGTGTGGGCATACTGACCATGTGTGAAGACATTGTGAGTGAGAGTGGGATACCAACCGATGGCACAGATTCAGCCCCTGACAACCCCACCTGTGTCTCACTATGACCACCATCATCATGAGATTCCCCTAAGACACTGACATCAGGTTGTAAGGGGAAGAGACACCAACCCCCATGTTCACCTGTGAGGGGAAGGCAACAAATGTAAATGAATGCCCTGCAGTATAATGTTTGCTGACATACACACACACACACACACACACACACACACACACACACACACACACACACACACACACACACACACACACACACAAACACACACACGGTAGGTCTGACTGCCACAATCCATCTCTGTAACAGCTACTGTAAGATCCACAACAAAGGGTGACAAATCCTACTGTGTGATGGGCCTATTAGCAGAATGGTAAGTGTGACCAAGGCTATTGGAGTGAGCTATACAGTGTCACCAAGTGCATATGCAAGTACTGTAAGAGCTGACTTACTGCTATACAGACCAGTCACAATGACAAGGTTTAATATGTGACAATAAGTAAACAAGGAACAAGAGAATACTCTATCAATGCAGTACCTACACAGTTCAGACTCACAGGGATTCATTTCAGACAACATTGCAGGAAAGTCTGCAATACATGCATGAAACATGTACAGTACTAGGTGCATAGTTACATAAGATAATACTAGGCTATTGTCCCGGAGGCCCTCATAATCCTTTCCCAGACTTTCGCACATGTCCCTTCAAAGTCAAAGCCAGCACCTGATTCCACTGTCCAGTGGGGATACAAATGGGATCCCAGGGGTGTCTTTTTTGTTTCCCATGCAGTTGTCCAGCTTCTTCTGAAAGAGGTCTATACAGGTACTCTGCTAGACGTGGGAAGGGAGTGTATTTTACAGACAGTGTATTGTGTGGGACACTACACTATCCCACCAAAAAGTACTATACATGTCACAGATCAGGTGAGGGCCTTGTGTGCAGGTTGCAGAAATGCCATCAAGGCTGGTTTGGAAATGGCCTTGCATGCCAGACACAGGTCGCATATGATCAGTCTGTATGACACTGAGTACAGGGACAGGGATTTCAGCCTATCTGTATAGGATAGGTATGCAGACCCTGGATTTGCCTGGTCAGGAACCTCTGTGGTCTCTGCAACTGTTGCATTTGCTTGGCAAGCTACATGCCAAAGGAGGCATTGCACTTGGTAATGCATCTGATAAGGGTGGAGTACAGGGATGTTGTGGCCTCCTGGTTCCTGGATGACATGTCCATATTTGTGAGGTGGGCCATGTAGACATCTTTCCATACAATGGTGTCCTCATGGTGGGAAACTGTTAGGTTACTACCAAACTTGGTGCACAAGACATCTCACACCTGATTGCATGCTCAGTATATTCTTATTACTGTCATAATTAGTGTGGATTACACCTACCACAAGAAAGAAAATTATGCATTTCCTGGCATTCAGTTTGAGGCAATGCTTCTGGCACCAGTTATTAATTTGGGTATGGGCCTCTTGGAGGATGCTTATATCAGTAGGAGAATGTAAGACAGTGGCCAGCTTGCAGTCATCTGTAAACCTGGTCAGCCGCAGACCACTGGTTTTGTCTTGTACCTCAGAAACGTATATCTCAAACAATAGGGGCCCCCAGACTGATTCTTGGGGAACACCACTCTGTAAGAGTCTACTTCTAGAGGTGGCTTCCACTACTTTGATTTAGTGGGCACTATCATTCAGCCAGTTAGCTACCCATCTGGTAACACACAGGTTGATGTCTAGCTGTGTAGGCTTATGTATCATGGCCATCTGAGGATTATTGTGAGAGTTTTGGGCTAGGTGAAGATAGGCGGTGAGTGCTGTCTTCCCCTTGTCCTTGTGTTTGTTGATTGCTTCAAAGAAGCCAACCAGGTTTAACAGGCCTGATCTCCCTTTGACAATACCACACTTTGTGGGCTCAAGCATTTTGAGGTTGCCAATGTCCCTATTTATAAGGTCCTTGATATTGCCTTCCATGCCCTTGCAGATCAGGCTAGTTAGGCTGATGTGCATATGATTGGTTGGGTCAGTGGATTGCTCCACCTTTATGTATAGGGATGACAGTGGCTGTCCTTATGTGCAGATGGGATGACACTGGTGCTCATGGTTTGGTTGACTACAGTGTGTAATGGAGCTGAGAGCTCATGCCTGAGTTCATGTAGGATGTAGACAGGGATAGTATTAGGCCTATGGAGACTTCAGTTTGTTGCCTTTGAGAGGACATTATGGACCTGCTTCCTGATGATGAAATGAGGGGGGGCAGATGCTGTGCATGTCCATGTGTACCAATGGGGGGAAAGGGTGGTGATGTTTACACTTAACCTTATGGAGCAGGTTGGCTATATTTATGCCGTATTGTGTATGTGGTGTTATTGACCACCACTACAGAGCAGATTTGGGTGTCGTCTCTGGGATTGCAGACATATGTGTGGAAGGCCTAGCGATTGACCTTGGTGGATGTGTCCAATTTGCACTCAAAGTTACCCTTAGGGTAATTCACCCATGACCTTATTTGCTTGTTCAGAGAAAGGTGACTTTGCTTCCAATTTGGCAGCTGCTCCTTCTTGCCCCTGTCCAGCAATTATTTCCACCTATTATGGAATTTGTGTATTGCTGCTGTCCACCACATAGGTTTACCCTACCTTGAGGGAGATGATTTTGTCCTGTCAGGTATTGCTTAGTCCATACAGCTATGTAGGTGCTCACATAGTATTGTGGTGTAGGCTTGGACACTACTGCTAGTTCCAACTGATGGGATGGTGGCTGTAAAGCTACTTATACCTGCTCTGAGGAGATTTATAGTCAGTTTTGGAAAGTGTTTTTTGTTTGGCCTTGACAAGGGGGGGAGGCAGGGGAGATGGTGACCTCAACAGTGATGGCTATCTGGTCAGATCTTACCAAGGAGGATAACGCTGTAGGAGTGCTACAGTGGTATTCATGTTGGCTAGGACCAGGTACAGGATATTTCCACCTGTCATAGGAGTGTTGACCAGTTGATCCAATGCATTGGCATTGACAAAGCCAAGGAATCTCTGTGCATTCATGTTCAGGTAGAATAGGTCAGGCACACTATGGTTGGGTAGTTAAAGTCACCCAGGAGCAGGGCAGAGAGTTGAATCTTGACAGATTCAAATGAGGCCAGATAGGTGTAGTGGGTGTCCAGAGTCATGGTTGGAGGTCGGTAACTAGCTATGATTTGAGTATGCGTTTTGTCAACAGTTAACTGCACTTGGGATGTTTCCTGTGTGTCATACTGTTTGGCCAGCCTGTAGGTGTGTATGTGTATGATAATGTTTAAAACTCCACCTCCTTTAGCTTTGCAGACGTCCATTTGGGGTCTAACAGTATGGTGGGATGAGTAACCCGGCAAGGTTAGTGTGCTCTCTACTGCTGCAAACACAAATGTCAGCATCCTCCAGCACAAGAAAAGCAAAAAAGTACTGCAATGTGAAAAGGTCCCAAGAATAACAAAAGTAGTACCACAAACACAGCAAATTCTTGTAAGGAACCAACCATGGCAAACAGGAAAATAATAAAATGGCAATCTTTTATTGAATTGTGAGCGCTTTCATGCCCGACTGAGCACTTCTTCAGACCAATAAAACCAAATGCAACTAGCAACTAATATATACAAGAAGGAAGTGACATCTCTTAAATAACTAATACACAAATAGCTACTATTTAAATAATTTATGAGCTTTTAAAATAGATTTTAAGGGAACATAACCATTTAACCCTGTATGATTGTCAGTCTGAAACCTCACAATTCAATTTATTTCATGTTGTTCTTTGATATTCTTAACATCCCCAAGGCGCTTTCCAAAACTTAAACATTCTAGAACCCTAAACTTATACATATGTGTATCATCTCTTTCAAATGGGTCTATGTTAGAACAATGAATGATCAAAAGATCGAACGCTGTTATATCGACAACAAAAGAACGAAAACAAAAAAGAGCGAACAGCCAGAACAGCAAATTTTTTCCCTGGGAAAAAAATTGCTGTTCCAAAAAAAAAAAAAAAAAAAAAAAAAAAAAAACACTGAACATTATTTTAAGTGGGGGGCTTCACCCCCTACACCACCCATGTGGGGGGCATAGCCCCCCACACCCCCTACTTAAATATACCAACTCCGAGATCGCACTACAGTGCCAAAAACGGCAAAGTGACAGAAGTGGCCAAGCAACTTCTTTCCCAGGAAAAGAATTCTCTTAAAAGTCGCTTCGTCATTTTGCGTTTTTGACATTTACAGTTCAATGAAGACGCATTCGACATAATGCATCTTCATTCTTCTGACAGGAACCCTTTCAATTATATGTTTAGCTAGGGCATTTCTGATACCCCTATTCCTAATGGCCAGGAGATGCTCTCTTATCCTCTCCTTCAACATCCTATTAGTTTTCCCTAAGTAAAAACAGGAATCGAACAAGTGGAACAGGTCTTAAGCTCAAACTCTTGACCAGTTGTTGGATGTCTAAACATTCTGTTCTTTTCTATGTACTCACAAAATTTACAATTCCCACATGGTACTGTCCCTGTAAACTTGGGCCTATTAACCTTCTCCCCATCTTTATAGCACAACAGTCTTTTCAAAGACTTTTTGTTCTTAATAACAAAATGCGGACGATGCCCTACAACATCTCCAATCTCATTATTCGATAGTAAATGGGCCAATTTGTCTTGATTATATCACATAAAACATTTGTATCATTAGTATAGTGCATCAAAGAGTTTACCCTTTTTCTGTTCTCACTAACATTCATCTAATTCACCTCTTCATGCAGAACACCTCTGGAAAAATACGGTTGAGCTGAGCCATGCCTAGATGCTTTTACAGTCCTAACCATGTTGCAAATCTCTAAATCTCTATAATAATGATCCTTAAATTCAGATGCAAGCATATTTAAATTAGAATCAAATGTATTCTCTTTTCTATTGAGTCTCAAGATTCTCATGCCTTGCCCTTTTAATACATTCTGAAAAATGCTAGATGGATGCTTACTATCTCTCCTTCGAGTAGTATTCATACTGCATGTCTTCCTGTAAAGCCTGGTGGCAATGGTATTGTCTTCCATTCTGTACACCTCGACATCTAAAAAATCTATAACAGATCTTGAGCATTTAAACGTGAATTTCAAAAAAGAGGTGGTATCATGTAGATACTTAATGAATTCTGGGATGTCAACTTCACTGCCTCCCCACAAAATAAAAATATCGTCCACAAATCTCTTAAAAAACTTTATGTGCTCACTAAACTGGTTACCATGCACAACATATGCATGCTCCCAATGGGACTAAATTGGCATAACTGTTTTCACAGGGAGTACCCATGGATACTCCCTGCTTCTGCCAATAGTAAGTATCATTAAACAAAAACACATTGTTCGCTAGTATCAAATTGGTGAGGAAGCAAATCAATGCTATCTTCATGTCACTGAATTTACTATGTACCTTTAAATAAACTTGCAAAAAATTCAGGCCTCCATCATTTGGTATAGAAGTAAAAAGTGACTGTACATCCAGGGTTAAAAAATACACATCACCTATAGTGTCAAGATCATTAATGCATGTATATAAATCACTTATAAACTGCTTAGTATCTTTTAAAATAGTAGCAGAAAGATCTAGTAACCCCTTAACTCCTTTTCAACATAAATAGAAAGTGCTTCAGTCACGCACCCCCTCCCAGACACAATAGGTTGCATGGGAGGTTTATCTAGACTTTTATGTATTTTAGGTAAACCATTTAAGGTGGGTACAACAGGTAAATTTACTCTAAAATAGTTGTACAAATCCAAAGGTATCATACAAGCTGCTAAACTATTCCTTAAGGTTTGATGTACTTCATTAATAAGAACATGCACTCTCTGTAGATCTATTACTTCATAAACATTAACATCATTAAGCATTTCATGCATCAATTTAATATACAAACCTCTGTCTAATATAACCAAAGAGCCACCTTTATCAGCAGGATATAGCATTATGGTATCATCTAATTGTAATTCAGAAAGGACTCTTATTTCAGCATGACTAAGGTTATAAAACCTGCCATGTAAAAATTCATTCAAAAAAGCCTGCCTGACATCATTTTCACACATCCAGCAAAAAGTCTCTACTGTCAGATCAATCATGGGTACATAGCGACTAAGTTTTTATATAAATTGCATTCAACCTGTTCTTTAAACATGGTGCTTAACATAACATTCCTAGTAAATATTTTAATGTCCATGATAATGTCTGTTAAAAGCATACCTGTAGAAGGAATAAAAGTTAACCCTTTTTGTAATAAAGAACACTGGGCTTCCATTAAAACTTTTGAAGATAAATTAAAAATCATTTGGTCGTTCAGTCTTGCCACATCTTCTTTATCGTATTGTCCAAGCCTAAAAATTGCAGCTGATGCTTCTGACTCTGAATATGCACGCAGTGTCAAGCTGGAGAGTCTATTTTCCTGATAGGGAGTGGTAGAATAGGAAAAAACATCTGTTGCTTCTGCGTTGCCGTCTTTCTCCTCACAGCTGGATTCTGTTGTTCTTGCAGTACAAAGGATGTAATATGGTGAACGTCTGCAACTGTAGTCACTTCTGATGCTTTAGAGCTACCAATGGGATGCAGAGTTGGTGTACTGACATGTAGGCCAACCAATCGTTGCTCCCGTGTGGGAACAGGAACTCTGGAGGCAAGCTTTGAATTAACTTCATTGACTGCAAAATGAATTTGGGTCTTTGGCCATGAAAAAAACATTGCTGTTCCTGAAATCATAGATGTCCTTGTCAAGCTTTCTCTTTTTTGGGCAGCTAGTCACCTCTGATAAGCCAAAACATTGTCTGTAACTTTTTCCATGGCTTTATTGTAAATTTCTATTGGATCCAAGTCATGCAGTCGTTTTTGTCTCATATTTATGTCGTGAACTAGAGACTGTTCCATAGGTCTAAAAAAGTTAATCAAGAGCTTAATATAATTAAAACTAAACTCAAGATTAAACTGTAGCCAGTCGCTTAACAAATCAATAAAAGTATCCCAGTAAGTGGGCATTTTTAGTATCCAGAGCCCCCTGGGGACTACCTTATAGTGTAGACAAGCTTCAAAATGCAAACGTTGATATTGTAGGGGTTTAAGTTTGAATAGATTGTTCTCAAGAGTCTTTAACTCTTTATAAAAACAATTCTTTGTCAAAGTTATCAGCTATGCATTTAATGTCTTCACTGTCAACATAACAGTCCAATAATGGGTTGTTATTAATGTTAATACATTTCTTTAAACAGTCAGATCCCAATATTACACTTACTGGTGTATAGTCCAGTTAAATATTAATTCCTTCCGCCATGGTCCAAAGGTATACAAACAAGTAAATTAATCCAAGAAAAGCAAAAAAGTACTCCACTGTGAAAAGGTCCCAAGAATAACCAAAGTAGTACCACAAACACAGCAAATTCTTGTAAGGAACCAACCACAGCAAACAGGAAAATAATAAAATGGCAATCTTTTATTAAATGGTGAGCGCTTTCATACCCGACTGAGCACTTCTTCAGACCAATAAAACCAAATGCAACTAGCAACTAATAGATACAAGAAGGAAGCCACATCACTTAATTAACTAATGCACAAATAAACAGCTGCTATTTAAATAAATTACGAGCTTTTAAAATAGATTTTAAGGGAACATAACTATTTAACCCTTGATGTTTGTCAGCCTGAAACCTTACAATCCAATTTATTTCATGTTGTCCTGTGATATTCTTAACATCGCCAAGGTGCTTTCCAAAACTTAAACATTCTAGAACCCTAAACTTATACATATGTGTATCATCTGTTTCAATTATATGTTTAGCTAGGGAATTTCTGGTATCCCTATTCCTAATGGCCAGGAGATGCTCTCTTATCCTCTCCTTCAGCATCCTATTAGTTTTTCTTATGTAAAAACAGGAGCATGCTTGACAGCATGCTAAGTAAACCACATTAGGAGTCGAACAAGTGGAACAGGTCTTGAGCTCAAACTCTTGACCAGTTGTGTCCAGGGTTAAAAAATACACATCACCTATATTGTCAAGATCATTAATGCATGTATATAAATCACTTAAAAACTGCTTAGTATCTTTTAAAATAGTAAAAGAAAGATCTAGAAGTGCTCAGTCAGGCATGAAAGCACTCATCATTCAATAAAAGATTGTCATTTTATTATTTTCCTGTTTGCCGTGGTTGGTTCCTTACAAGTATTTGCTATGTTTGTGATCCTCCAGGACAAGGTACCCTTGCAATGACATTAGTTTCATGCTAAGACTCCTTGCTCCTGTTAGAGCAATACATCTGGACACAGGCAAGCATCAATGGTGGGCAAAGGGTGGAAAATAGTGGCACTTTTTAAATCTAGCTGTAACACACTTAGTTGCTAGCAAAGACGGTTTTACATTCACAGGAATACTCCTCAGAATATGACATCTGACATTCAAATATATGCTATTATGTTATGACTTCAGTCTCTACTGGGTTGCCAGTGATTTGCCAGACAATACACAACTGTATAAGGCATTGACTACAAATATGAGGCAAACATGTGGTCAGTCTGCAAAACTCTGGACAGTTGAAAGGTATAAGCTTAGTATATAACATACAGTTCAACACACATTTGTGCCAGTTGTTTACTATGCACATACCCTGTATAGGTCACTTACATTTGTAAGACAAGCATATGTATGATAGTAGCATTCACAGGTGACATATGAACATTTACAACATCCCAGGTAGCTGGCCTAGCAGTGTCACAGTCAGTACTGGACAACAGACACTCCAGTAGTAGTCATATGTGAGCTGACTTTTTCTGGGGTGACTCAGGGGCTGGAGCTGTGATCTATGTCACTGCAGACAGGGCCAGCAGGAATGGTCGTAGGTGCTGGACAGCAACATGTGAGTCCAACAAGTCTTGTTGAGACCTATTGTTTAACTTCCTATTTAACATTATTACAACCCCCTCTGCATTCCATTGCATGGTTAATTGATTGACATACCTGTTATAGTGCTGAAGAGTTTCCTCAGAATAATGCAAATTTTAGGTTTGTGTAGTCACAGTCTGTCTTTGTGTAGATGGGTTCAGACCTGTTTTACATAGGCAGCAGCTTGCCTTTTGTAGGTAATGCTCATGAGCAGGTGATGGCCTGTGCACCAATTGATGTCTCCCACTTGCTACTTGTACCCAGAGCAGCTGTGTTGTCTTTCCATTAGCCAATGCCATAGCAGCACAGTGCTATAATTAAGTAATTCCTGTGGGCCTTGCCCTTTTTCCTTGCCTGTAAGAAGGACATTATGGAAGTGTGGGGGCTACAGTTTCACAGAAGGTAGGTGGAAATATCTCATAGAACAAAAAATGTGGAGACAGCCCAACAAAATGGGGGACAAAGTTCCAGAATTAGGTAAAGGTTGTAAGTAAGTATTGATGTTATACACATAGAAGATTGCTAGATTAACAGGGTTTGTCTTGACATGTATTTTCTGCATGACTTGATGTCTGACAGTGATATGTCTGTGATATACCTCTCAACTGTCCAGATGTCCGCAGAATGTCCAGAGGTTTGCCTCTTATGTTTGGTCTGTTCCTCAGACAATTTCTGTTTTTGAGAAATCAGTAGGATAATGTGAGGATTGAAGTCAGTAAATGTTGACATCCATTTGTGTTTCAGACGTCATATCCTTCAGAGATGTTATGTTACAATACACACTGTAACACCAGCAACTGTTTCAGTTTGTAACACCATTATGTGAGATATGTCCCTCTTTTGTCCCCCTGTCCCCCAAGTATGTCAGGCTTTGTCCAGATGTCTTGCAGTAAGAGGTTCAGAGGTATGGTATATCATTATTTAGTGACTTCACTCCTGATATCATCCCAGTGACTTAGCAGACTCCAAGAAGTGGTATGAGGCAGTGGCCATAAATATGGTCCCAGATCCTGGACAGTCTGTAGAAATCTGTATAGTTGAGAGTTATGTCTGTCTGGCCATTGTTGCCAGACTGTCAAGATTGTGTAGCAGTGTAGTGTGTAAATGTTTGTTGGGCTGAGTAGGAAAGAGTGGTAGATGTGAGTGTCATATATCCTTTTCTATCTGACTGTGAATGCTGCTACAGTTGCTGGTGTTCTATCCGTGTATATGTTTGTATGGGCAGACTGAGAAATGTCCTGTAACACCTCAAGATTCCCAGCAGACTGTAACTTGGGGCAGTATATGTTGGTGTAGTGTGTGACTGGCAATCAGGATATGTTTGTTGAGTCATTATACTCTAGAGTCATTTGGGGTACTGGTATGTTGCTGTGACTGTGGTGCAAATGGTTGTGGATGGATAATTTCTCACAATGTCTGCTTTTCCCTACAGTTACATCCCTGTAGCGCATGATATATTTGCATATGTATGAATAATTCCTCAGAGGTGATTTGGGGTAAGGTCTTGTTGGTCTGACTGTAGTTCAGAAGGTGCTGGGTGAAATGGTTGGCAGCTCTCTGTGTTTTTTCCCTTCTGTTACATGACTGCAGTGATACCTCTCCACTGTCCAGATTTCTATACACTGTCCATATGTGTAGCTCATAATTTTGGTCTGTTCCCCATAACAGTTGCAGGTTTCTAACAAATCACTGAGATGACACAAGTATTGACATCAGTAAATGACAAGCATTTGTGTTTAAGACTTGAAATCTATCAGAAAATATATGTTAAAACAAACCATGATACTTTAGCAGACTTCTACACTTATAACAGCTATATTTCAAATATGTCAATATTGTTTGCCCTTTATCCCCCCACTTTGTCAGGCTTTTTGCAGATATTTTGCAGTAAGAGGTCGACTGTATACACACACACACACACACATATATATATATATATATATATATATATATATATATATATACATATATATATATATATATATATATATATATATATATATATATATATATATATATATATATATATATATATATCTACACATATATGGGTCTACTTCATTTGATCGAAAGTTCATTTGACCTAAACCCATTTGATCGAAAGTTCATTTGATCAAAAACCAGTATTCAAGGCAAATAACAGGGATCTGTCCCCCTCCCCACTGTCGTGCAACCCTTGAGTTGGTTTATATAGTTAGGGTGGGTGTGGGGGGTGCAACTACTTTCGATTAAAATCTGTACTTTCTGTGTTGTTTTCTTCTTTTAAAGGAAACTAGGTGGGGGCTTCACCCCCACACCCCCCAATGCCCCCCCAACTACATATACCAACTCCAGGGTCGCACGACAGTGGGGAGGGGGACAGATCCCTGTTATTTACCTTGAATACTGGTTTTCAATCAAATGAACTTTCGATCAAATGGGTTTAGGTCAAATGAACTTTAGATCAAATGAAGTAGACCCATATATATATATATATATATATATATATATATATATATATATATATATATATATATTATTTTTTTTATTTTATTTTACATTTGTTAACTGGGGGTGTCTGACTGAGCCAAAAAGGCCCCTTTTCAGCAGAGGCCCAGGGAGAAAAGCTCCACATAGAAAAAGTACATAGACATTTAGATATTTAGACATGATCAGTATACACACAGATTGCAATAGACATGTTTTTACAGTAGTATGCACCACATCAACAGTTATAGTGGAGAGAACAAACAAGAAAATCTTAATTTAAAAATAAAGGTAATTAATAGATTTGTGGTATACAGCTGAAATTTGGAACATAGGTAGAATACATACATAGTACACAAGTGCAGTACATACATTGTAGATAGCCAGTGTTTGTGAGTACAAGTGAAAACTATTATCAAGTACTCTAGGTTTAGTATGTGTACCTTATCCGCTTTCACTAGCCTGTGAAGATAAAGATGTGTGTGTGTGTGTGTGTGTGTGTGTGTGTGTGTGTGTGTATGTATATATATATATATATATATATATATATATATATATATATATATATATATATATATATATATATATATATATATATATATATGTGTATATAAGAGTACTAAATCCACAGGTTTTTACCTAATGTTGGATGACCATCCTGCATTTGTAATTCTTACAGCTCATGTGGAGTAGTGGTATCTGCTGTGACTGGAGTACACAGGGTCCTGGATTTAAGGCTTACCAGGGATGTGTATTTTTCCCTTATGTGAAATGACAGTAGTGCATGATATGTTTGTAAAAGCATTACCAATTCCCACAGCTCAGATATTGTAGAGTTATGTTTCTGTGTTTGTAGTGCACAGGGTCCTGGGTTTAAAACTTAGTAGTGATGACATTTTTTCATTAATGTTAAATGACCATAATGTATGATATGTTTGTAAAAGTATTCAAATTTTTGCAGCTTGGATGGTGTAGTGGTACGTTACTGTGATTGTAGTACATTGTGTGCTGGTTCAAGACTTGACAGAGCTGGTTATTTTGTTGCTGGGCAGAACAAGGGCTGATGGAGACAGAGTGATTAAAGAATTTTTTGTCTAAGTGATGCTAACAGACAGTTAAGTCCTCTTAGCGGTGCTTATTCCCGCTTACACCCACGATCATTTTAAATAAAAAGAAGAAAAAAAGGGTAATAGGAAAGTGGTGAAATGGGGGCAAGCAGGGTGCAAAACATTAGGAAAAGCAGCTAGGGATGTGCAGGATGGGTGTAGGGAAGGACCATATCTCTACATTTCTTCTGCAGCAACAGCTGTGACTGATGTGGCGAATTTGGAATTTACAGCTTCACACCCCAAAGGGAGGGGTGCTGGCAACATACATTTAACGAGTAATTTGGTTGTAAATTGATTTAGATCACTGGATATGGTGGTGAAATGTAAAGCTATGTATGGGGTAATGATTTTTTGAGGGACAGATACCCTTTTTTTTAAGGTGAGAGTGGGATGTTGGGGAAGGGCTGTAGGTATGTTTGGGGAGATAGGTTGGGTAGGATAGGTTGCATTTGCAGACAGACAAGACACACAAGACAGCAGACAGGGGTGGTATATGACATATGGGGGGTAAAAACCTTGGACAGATAGGGTGGCTGGGAATCAGAGGCACATGAGTCCCCAAATGGATACAGTTGGACTGAAGTCCCCACCTATGGGCAGTCACTCCTGCACCTTCACGGCCCTGGAAGTAGCTGTGCACCAGGTTGCCCTCCATCTGGCACAGCTGTCCATCCAACTTGGACCAGATGGTGCTGTGCACCATACCCCAGAACATGTTGTGGGTGATGGGCCCCTCTCTGTGCCCACACCCGGGGTGGACAGGCCCCGCCTCTGAGGTGGTTCCACCCGAAGGTGGTGCAGGACCAGTGGAGGAGGATGTTCCAGATTGGTTCTCAGACATGCTGGAGCCTGGTGCCATGGCCAGATGAGACAGGACCGGCTGATCTGACAGGGCCAGCCTTCCCAAATGTGCAATGGTGTTGTGGTTTTCCAAGATATATTAGTGAGTCATGAACAAAACATTTCAAAATTAGTTATAACAGCATGCGTGGGTGTTATAATTAACCCAAACCAACAGATTTGAAACAGCTGCATAGCAAACAGAACACATGCATAAATGGAACCACAGTAAGCATTTTAACAGCATGCAAATTACATTGACAACAACAGGCCACCAATAATGGTGTTTGAACAAGGTATGTTAATATGAAACCAATTAAATATATGAACAATAATAGAACATGTCGCAACAATAGGTTTTGAGAACAACATACCTGTAGTATATGAATAATAATTATTGATGCAGATGAAGGGTAGGGGGAGAGAAACAGTCCATTAACAACTGTATATGCTTCTATTTTTCACAACAGTACTGCTCAGTACTCTAGACGTCTGCCCTCACTTAACATCTACCTATGGCCCTTTGCTTCTGTAGCACATACATACCTGTTAGACTGTCTTCCTGTAATGGTATGGAGCAGACTGGGAGAACTATGGCTACATTACTGCAGTGGGCTTATACATGTCAGGGTTACATACTTGACAAAGAAGGGGTACCCTGCACTGTTGTGTTGGTCTTCTACTAGCATACTTCATCTGGATTCCTATCTGTGTTCACGGTGATTGGCAGCAGTGACCACTAGCCATGACAGCATAACACTTGAGAGACATGTATCGGGAAGAGTGCATGGTGTATGTACCTATCCTGCTGTCATTTGCAGGCATGGGGTTGGACAGTGGAACAGTTGTACAAGATGTATTGGTATACCCTCCATAAAGCTGCTACAAACATTTCTTTACCTGTATGATCTGTGGAGAAAATATGGTACTACTATTGGATTGTTTCTACAAGTATTCAAGATTTCTTGAGTGTATATATGCACATATCTAAGTACTACTCCTTGGATTCGAACCATGTTTGGGTGTGCTAAAATGAACAACATGGGTATTTCTCATCACACTGAGCTACTGGTGAGCTGCTGTTGCTTGTTTGACTGTTTTCTGCCTAATACTCTGTGGGTTAGACAGTCTGACCTTGTGATCCTGAGATTTGTGCATGACAGATAGTGTACTGTGTATTAATCCTTTGAAATGATACAATCTTGAAAGCAAAGGTTAACACAAGCTGAACGTGCTACTGCTCAGTGCTAGGAGCCTTAACAAGAAACTGCACTTCCTGGTAGCTCTCCTCATCATGGAGAATGCTCCTGTCTGTGCAGTTACAGAGACGTGCTTCAAGGCTGTGGAAATCACCCTGCAGTGCAAGGCTCCAGTGCATATTAAACATTCAGATCACCCTCTGAAAAAGAAAAAAATGAAAGGAGGAGGTGTTTATGTTTGCATAAAAAACAATCATACCTCTAGTGTAGTCAAGCAGGATGGCTCGCTTGAGCTACTACATGTCCAGCTGACCATAGACAAAATCTCCCAACATATCATTGCTAACTACAGGTCCCTAACCATGAACCATGGAAACCACTCTGCATACCTGACGTTACTAGAACCACTTACCATTTAGCTCAACACACTGCTTATGGGCAATTTTAACTACCCCTCCATAAACTGGAAAACATATATGACCACTAACATTAAGGTTCAGAGATTTCTGTTCTTTGTCAAAGCAAATGCTCTGAACAGCTGGTCTGGACTCCCAGTAGGGGCTCAAATATTCTTGACACAGTACTCACAAACATGAGGGAAAGTTGCACCCCGTCAGTGTAATGTCCTCATTGGTAAGATCAGATCATAAATCAGTCTCCTTTGAAATAAATTGTAGAACACCCATTAAACCATAAAACCCTAAATAATTTTTTCCAAGGCAAATTACTTTCTATTAAGTGATATATGTAATTTTAGAGCTCCCCCTAAACCCAAAAACATGGAGGCCTATGTAGAAGTATAAACAAATGCCCTGTACAACCAGTTCAACAACTGCATATAAAAGGCATTACTTGACCCAACTAAACCCAGGTCTAGCCAGAAAAACAAGCCAGTCAGGTGGCCCCTGGCATAAATAGACCATACAACAGAGGGAAGAAATCCTTGTTTAGAAGTAAGTGAGAGGGTGCACAACAGATAAATAAATCTCTCATTAATTTCAACAGGCAAATCAGCAAACTAGTCAAGTCTTCAAAAGCTAAATACGAGACTAAAATAGCCTTCCAAGCAAAAGATAACCACAAAGCATTTTTCAGTTATGTCTGAAATCTTAAGGGAAATACTCAACAATGTGCTGTGTTGGCTGTAGATGGCACTATTTATACTTAGCCAGAACAAATAGAAAACCTGCTAGCCAATAAATTCAGCTCAGATTTGACTCCCTCATCACCTCCAGTCACTCCGCAAAAGAACAGGTCATCATTGCATTCTCTAAAGATAGAAACACAGCATCAATGGTGCCTGACAGAATCCTATAGTGCCTATTAAATAGCTTGAAACATGACCTAGCAGACTCATTGAGATCACTAATGAGGTGAGGACAGCAGTGATAATCCCTTTGCACAAGGGTGGACCATCAAATGACACAGGAAACTACTGACCTATAAGTCTGACTAGCCTCATATGCAAGGCTATGGCAAGGATAATCATGGACCTGGTTAACAATGACAGTGGTAATCTCCAGACTTGAGACCCAATCCAGTTTGGCTTCATCAAGGACAGGTCCTGCTTGCTCAGTCTCGTGAACTTCTTTGAGAAGTCACCAAGGTCACAGATGAGGGTGAGACAGTGCATACTGCCTACCTTTACCTGACCAAAGCATTTGACACAATATCCCACTCAGGTATTATAGATAAACTCACACAATTGGGCATAAACCTCTATTTCACCAGGTGGATAGCCAAATGGCTGATGGATAGGACACATGTTGTTAGAGTGGGGGTATCTACATCAGGCAAGAGGCAGGCACCAGTAGAGTACCACAGGGCTCAATGTTTGGACCCCCGCCTGTTTGGGATATGCTTCTCAGATGTCAAGACAAATGCAGATGGCCTTTGGCTGACCAAGTTTGCTGATGACTGCAAGTTGGAACTAATCATTGACTCCCCAGATGATGTTGATATCCTACAGAAAGGTCTGACACAGACTAATGATTGGTGTCAAAGCCATGGTCTCAAACTAAATGCAGAGAAGTGCATAGTAATACCCTTTGAGAAACCAAATATCACCACATATTTTACCATTGATAGCATCACCTCAAGAGTGGACCCAATGGTGAGAGATCTGGGTACTCAGAAATATAATAATCTGAACTTTCACCACCATGTGTCCATGCTGGTGAGGAAATCCTTCTATGTGGCTCATCTTATAAGTAAGGGCATGGCATCCAGGTCTAAGGATGTCATTGTACCTCTGGACTCAGTCCTCATCAGACCAATGGTTGAGTACAATGCACTTACCTCGCCAGGCACCTGCAACAGCTAGAGCATCTTCAGAGGTTTCTCATAAAAAAATATAGGGTATAACCAACATGACATATGTGGACCAATTAAAAGCCCTATCACTGTATTCAGTTTCCTACTGATTATTGAGGAGTGATCTGTGCCTGACTTACAAGGCAGTCTCTGACTGAGCCCTGATGGAAATGTTGCATATTCGCAAAACTAACTGCACAAGGAATATCCAGTCCAAAGATCTAAACCTAGGCCATGCTGCAGAGACAGATATGTGTCCCAGCGATTGCCCCTTCTCTGGAATAGTCTTCCTATTGAAGTGAAATGGAGCCCTTCCCTGACCATCTTCAAGCACAATCTGGACCAATGGATGAGAAATTGCAAATTCACCCCTGCTGTGGCATCCATGTCCTTTATGGACAGAAACAGTCTGTAAAAACAGTCAATACCCCACTTGCTGACCCTTGTTATCTTTCCCCAATGGATAGAAAATTGGGTGATATCTGGGTAAAACTGGATAGGCTTATAAGGGATCTTGAGTTGTTAGCCTAGTAATCTCCTATGAACCTATAAACTTATGTTAGAGGTTATGGATGACACTGTAAAAGAACCATTGATTGATCCCTATAAGCAGTATCATTAATCTTTTAAGCAACCATAACTGTAATCATGGCTACTTGAGTGACAATCACTCATTGTTTCTGTGTTAGGAAATGTAACAAAGGGTTAGAATAGCTGTTTGCTGGAGTTTAGCTAAGGTGTATGACACATTTTAGCAAAGAGCTATTAAGTATCTTATGTTGATGGCTTCTTTTTGTCTTAAATGACACTTAGTCAGTCAACTATAGGCATTTATACAATAAGTGTAATATAATATAATATAATATAATATAATGTAATATAATATAATATAATAGCACTGAAGTTGTTTACTACAGCAAAGCTGTATTACATAGATACTTAATACCTTTTTGCTTAACTTGAAGATGTTTTTTATTTTTATTTATTTATTTGTCCCTCAGCTCTGAGATTATTTTTTAGTCCTTATCCTTAGTCGGAGGGGGTGTGCTAAACTGGGCATTGCCAAGGGTGCCATCTGACCTTGCTACAGCTGTAAAAGCAATATACCTGTATTTGTGCTTGTGAATTTCCAAGAAGGCAGAAGTATTCACTAGACTGTACTGACATGTTTCAGATATGCTTAACCTTTGAAGATGGGCTATATAGTTTGTAGATTAATTTGTACATATGAAGTTGAGGTGAATACACTGGGCACATGTATGTCATGCTCTACCCTAATGTAGATAATGCTTTTTAAAATAGTCCAGGACAGAGGTAAAGGGATTTCCTACAATAGGCCATGAAATCTATGGAGATGCACATTTCAATACTGTCTACTGCTTACCTGTGCTATCTGTGGATAACAAAATATCCATATTGCATTTGATGTGATTCACTCTTTTCTAAATTCATCACCAGTGAAACATTACTGCAGCAAAAGTTGATAACACTTACAAACAATTTACTTTCCAGGTTATACTGGCTGACAGACTTCTTCTTCTTCTTTTGGCTTTTCCTGGTTAGGGGTCGCCACAGTGGATCACCTTGTCCGCTCATGATTGGCAGTGGAGCTTTACAGTGTCATGTTGCCAGCCTGGCACCCAACCTTCCACAGAAGGCACACACATGCACACACTCACACCTAGGGCCAATTTAGAGTGCCCGATCCACCTGCAGCATGTCTTTGGGAGGTGGGAGGAAACCGGAGCACCCGGAGGAAACCCATGCGACCACAGGGAGGACATGCAGACTCCGCACAGAAGGCACCCCAGCCAAGGATTGAACCGGAGAACCTCTTGCTGTGAGGTGACAATGCTAACCACTGCACCACAGTGGCCACCTATGCTGGCTGCCAGACTATGGTAAGCTAATTTTATCACATCAGAGAATGAGGTGCTGAGTGGGACTCTCCACCCATTGTGGTAAGACCTTAATGCAATAAGGTGGTGACTATGAGCACAGTGATGGTCTGTGAGCAGGCAGTGTCTCTGGGTAAATGAAGGTAGTGATCATGGTGATGGTATCAAGATGATTATGACAAACTAAATGTATCTATCATCATCAGCTGTCTCCAATTCCTCCTCATTGTCCTGGGAGATGTTAAGGTATTTCATGGTCAGCTGAGAAATATAATCTCTCTGGCATGTCCTAGGTCTTCCCAGGGCCTCTTTTAGTGGGCCATGCCTGTACCTCTCCTGTGAAGGGCTCCCAAATTGGCTCCTGTTAAGATATACATGTTCCTCACTGACTGTGATCATGACCAGTTTGGACAAAGAAGGATGACATAAGTCTACCTGCTCCCACAAGACAGGATAGAAACCACAGAGGAAAATGCAGCATTGCAAACATTGGCAACCTTCCCATAAGGCCATGCAAAATTGAGGCATTCTAGTGCACTTTAGCTAGAATAGACAGGGCTGTAATGGAACTCCATGGACAGTGTTTTGAACAGTGAGGAATCTGGGGATGGTGGTCCCCATATCCCATCACCTGTCACACCACAGAGCTTAGTTACAGCATGAAAGCAGCCAGTAGAAGTTGGCCAGGGAGATGATGAGGAGATGGATGACTTTGGAAATGAGATCATGTAGATGATACATATTCTGCCCCTGTCAATATGCTGGTGCAGTCTAGTAAGCATTTAAACCAATGTATCACATTTTCCCATGCTGTCCTAACTGGAGATATTCCTGCTATGTCATACATCCTGACCCATGTGCAGAAAAGTGCTGAAAGATGCCACATACACATTGACCCTGCTGTCTGCTACATGTAGTCCTGCTGTGCCCACTGATGTGAGTCACTTGTCTGAGCACTGAATATTTTCAAGGTCTATATTATTTCTTCAACAGCTTATGTTGTTGAATGCTTAATGATCGGCACCTAAGCACTGAAGTTTCAAAATCGCGAATGGCCATATACGCGAATCCTTTCCACAGGAAAGAATTTTCTAGGGCATCCAGAAATAAAATTAACTTTTCAACCTAAATATAGTGGGGGCTTCACCCCTCACACCCCCCTAACTAAATATACCAACTAAAAGATTGTTCTACATTGGGGAAAAGGCAAATCCCTGATAACGGGCAAGCAAATTCTTCCCCAGGGAAAGAATTTGCTTATATGGCCATTTGCAATTTTGAAACTTCGACGCTTAGGTGTCGATCTCTGAGCATTTAACAACCTAAGCTGTTGAAGAAATAATATAGACCCTATTTTCAGAGCTTTGAAATGGATGGTGTGAAACATGGTATCCCAATGTGGTTCTGCAGTGGGTGCCTGCTTTCCATAACACAGATTATCTTTATGTACTGTGGTGCATCCTTGATTCTACTTCCACGTGTCTGTGCTTTTCTGTCCTGTGTGTACCATACTACATGTACAGATGATGACTGCCATATTTATTAAGAAAGGTAGTGCTGATATCATGTTATTAGTGCATGCACATATCACATGCCCTAGGCTGGTGTCACTCTGGAAACTGTTCCTCTGTTGACATTTTTCTATTTGTAGTACCAATGGCATGTAATAACATGTACATTTGTAGCAGACATTGCCTTATCACTTGCAGATAGGTATTCTGTGAACATTTACCTCTTTGTAAGATGTTAGCCTTTCTCCTCTTGTTCCTTGAGATCATCTTTTTATTCAACCAGATACTGGACAAGTTCAGTTGTCCAAGGTTTATGGATTAGACCTCCCACATGCAAATTGGAAAGCCACTGTGATTGACTGTTATCATGTGGTTGAGAACTGCACACATAGTGGTCAAGTTGGTGGTGTGAGATCATTGTAATAGAGGGGATGAGAACTATGACCATTACCCTGTCATTGTATGATCTCAGAGTTATTTATTTATTTATTTTACATTTGTTGACCAGGATAGTCTGACTGGATATATGTCCATTTTCAATGGAGGCCCAGAGAGAAAAGCTCCAAGATAATAATACACACTGAACATTTAGTATGTAGCAGTGAGGCTATGCAGGGTGGCTTCTCCCCACTGTGAAAAGGAACTAACAATTTTATATATATATATATATATGTATATATATATATATATATATATATATATATATATATATATATATATATATATGTATATATATATATATATATATATATATGTATATATATATATATATATATATATATATATACATTTAGATATAGATATAGATCTGTATCTATCTATCCATAGGATCACCTTGTCTGCTCATGATTGGCAGTGGAGTTTTACAGTGTCGAGTTGCCAGCCCAGCACCCAACTTTCCACAGAAGGCACACACATGCACACACTCACACCTAGGGCCAATTTAGAGTGCCCAATCCACCTGCAGCATGTCTTTGGGAGGTGGGAGGAAACCGGAGCACCTGGAGGAAACCCACGCAACCACAGGTAGGACATGCAGACTCCACACAGAAGGCACTGCAGCCGAGGATCGAACCGGAGAACCTCTTGCTGTGAGGTGACAATGTTAACCATTGCACCACTGTGGCCACCCATGCTGGCTGCCAGACTATGGTAAGATAATTTTATCACATCAGAGAATGAGGTGCTGAGTGGGACTCTCCACCCATCGTGGTATGACCTTAATGCAATAAGGTGGTGACTATGAGCACAGTGATGGTCTGTGAGCAAGCTGTGTCTCTGGGTTAATGACGGTGGTGATCATGGTGATGGCAGCAAGATGATTATGATAAACTAAATGTATCTATCATCATCAGCTGTCTCCTATTCCTCCTCATTGTCCTGGGAGATGCTAAGGTATTCCATGGTCAGCTGAGAAATATAATCTCTCTGGCATGTCCTGGGTCTTCCCAGGGTCTCTTTTAGTGGGCCATGCCTGTACCTCTCCTGTGAAGGACTCCCAAATTGGCTCCTGTCAAGATATACATCTTCCTCACTGACTGTGATCATGACCAGTTTGGACAAAGAAGGATGACATAAGTCTACCTGCTCCCACAAGACAGGATAGAAACCACAGAGGAAAATGCAGCATTGCAAACATTGGCAACCTTCCCATAAGGCCATGCAAAATTGAGGCATTCTAGTGCACTTTAGCTAGAGGAGACAGGGCTGTAATGGAACTCCATGGACAGTGTTTTGAACAGTGAGGAATCTGGGGATGGTGGTCCCCATATCCCATCACCTGTCACACCACAGAGCTTAGTCACAGCATAAAAGCAGCCTGTAGAAGTTAGTCAGGAAGATGATGAGGAGACGGATGACTTTGGAAACAAGATCATGTAGATGATACATATTCTACCTCTGTCAATATGTCGGTGCAGTCCAGTAAGCATTTAAAGCAATGTATCACATTTTCCCATGCTGCCCTAACTGGAGATATTCTTGCTATGTCATACATCCTGGCCCATGTGCAGAAAAGAGATGAAACATGCCACATACATGTTGACCCTGCTGTCTGCTACATCTAGTCCTGCTGTGCCCACTGATGTGAGTCACTTGTCTGAGCACTGAATATTTTCAGGGTCTATATTATTTCTTCAACACTTATGTTGTTGAATGCTTAATGATCGGCACCTAAGCATCGAAGTTTCAAAATCGCGAATGGCCATATACGCAAATCCTTTCCGCTGGAAAGAATTTTCTAGGGCATCCAGAAATAAAATTAACTTTTCAACCTAAATATAATGGGGGCTTCACTCCCCACACACCCCTAACTAAATATACCATCTCTAAGATTGTTCTACATTAGGGAAAAGGCAAATCCCTGATAACGGCCAAGCAAATTCTTCCCCGGGGAAAGAATTTGCTTATATGGCTGTTCGCAATTTTGAAACTTCGATGTTAGGTGTCGATCTTTGAGCATTTAACAACCTAAGCTGTTGAAGAAATAATATAGACCCTATTTTCAGAGCTTTGAAATGGATGCTGTGAAGCATGGTGTCCCAATGTGGTTCTGCAGTGGTTGCCTGCTTTCCATAACACAGATTATCTTTATGTACTGTGGTGCATCCTTGATTCTACTTCCACGTGTCTGTGCATTTCTGTCCTGTGTGTACCATGCTACATGTACAGATGATGACTGCCATATTTATAAAGAAAGGTAGTGCTGATATCATTTTATTAGTGCATGCACATATCACATGCCCTAGGTTGGTGTCACTCTGGAATCTGTTCCTCTGTTGACATGTTTCTACTTGTAGTACCAATGGCATGTCATAACATGTACATTTGTAGCAGACATTGCCTTACCACTTGCAGATAGGTATTCTGTGAACATTTATCTCTTTGTAAGATGTTAGCCTTTCTCCTCTTGTTCCTTGATGTCATATTTTTATTCAACCAGATACTGGACAAGTTCCATTGTCCAGGGTTTATGGATTAGACCTCCCACATGCAAATTGGAAAGCCACTGTGATTGACTGTTATCATGTGGTTGAGAACTGCACACATAGTGGTCAAGTTGGTGGTGTGAGATCATTGTAATAGTGGGGATGAGAAATATGCCCATTACTCTGTCATTGTATGATCTCAGAGTTATTTATTTATTTATTTTACATTTGTTGACCGGGATAGTCTGACTGGATATATGTCCAATTTCAACGGAGGCCCAGGGAGAAAAGCTCCAAGATAATAATACACACTGAGCATTTAGTATGTAGCAGTGAGGCTATGCAGGGAGGCTTCTCCCCACTGTGAAAGGAATCTAACAATTTTATATATATATATATATATATATATATATATATATATATATATATATATATATATATATATATATATATATATATATATATATATACATTTAGATATAGCTATATATCTGTATCTAGCTATCCATATATGTATATATATATCTTCTTCTTCTTTCGGCTTTTCCTGGTTAGGGGTCACCACAGAGGATCACCTTGTCTGCTCATGATTGGCAGTGGATTTTACGGCGTCGAGTTGCCATCCCAGCACCCAACCTTCCACAGAAGGCACACACATGCACACACTCACATCTACGGCCAATTTAGAGGGTCCAATCCACCTGCAGCATGTCTTTGGGATGTGGGAGGAAACCAGAGCACCCGGAGGAAACCCATATGACCACTGGGAGGACATGCAGACTCTGCACAGAAGGCACCTCAGCTGAGGATCGATCCGGAGAACCTCTTGCTGTGAGGTGGCAATGCTAACCACTGCACCACCGTGGCCGCCCATATATATATATATATATATATATATATATATATATTTATTTATATATATATATATATATATATATATATATATATATAATTTGACTCCCCCATACCCCCTACACACATGCTCCCAGTCACCAGGCTAGCCCCCGCTGACCCCACCAACTATACCCCCCGGTCTCACATTTTCACGCAGCCATTCAAGGGGTGATACCATCCAAACCAGCCCACGGGTGGTACCATCTGCACTGACAGTCTTCTGGGGGACACTGTTATTCATAGGCTCCTTGTCATGGGTGGCCCCTAACAGCCCCCCTCAAGTCCACACCGCATTCCTCCCACTCCCCCATCAGGTGGCATACCCACACATTTCTCTACACACACACCGATACCAAAGCATAGTAGGACTCTCTACCTGACTCCTCCACCTTCCTCCGTTACCTTCTTTACTTACCTTTGGAGGCAAACACTCATAAGTTACGTGTTTATATTAGTATCATCACAGCATGACTGTCATCTTTCCCGGCCCCCCCCCCAAAATTTTTTTTTTTTTTTTTTGCACACAATCCCTTTTTGCACACAGTCCCTTTTTGCACACAATCCCTTTTTGCACACGATCCCTTTTTGCACGCAATCCCTTTTTTTTGCACACGATCCCTTTTTGCACACAATCCCTTTCAGTATTCACACGGCACCCCAAGGCTATTACTGTCTGACCAATTTACCTTGTGTAACTGCAATTGTAATGTTAATGAAAATGCACACAGCACCCTGCTTGTTCACACTTTACTATTGGAAAGGAACTGTTGTTAATTTAAATGGCCTGCTAGAACTAATGTATATAAAGGAAGTGAAAATGGTTGCTCATACTCATGAAACATGTCTTTCTGAAGAAGTCTTGGTAATAAATAAGACGAAAGCGCTAAAGTTCTACAAGAGTTGCTGGTGTTATTTACTATTTTATTGAATGCTTTTATTGTCACGAAGTTCATTTCTTAGTTAAAATTTCTTCTCTTAGTTCAATTTTTTTGAGTGCGGTTAATTTTAGTTATATGTATATATATATATATATATATATATATATATATATATATATATATATATATAAAAATATATATATATATTTTATATATATATATATGTGTGTGTGTGTGTGTGTGTGTGTGTGTGTGTGTGTGCGTGTATTTTATACATATATATATATATATATATATATATATATATATATATATATATATATATATTTACACAAACAGGTGTGTGTGTGTGTGTGTGTGTGTGTGTGTGTGTGTGTGTGTGTGTGTGTGTGTGTGTGGTTAGGCATGGACTCCACTGTATTATCATCAAAACAAATGGATTATAAGTTTGGAAAGTTGTTTTTTTCAGAAACAATGTGGCTTGCATGTCCATGAGTGTAGTTCTCCAGGAAAAATAAGCTTAGAACTTACTGGTCTCCAAAAACATTTATTGTCAGAACTTGTGTTTATATTTTTTACTTACCATATGTGCATCAAGAACATTTTTGAAGCAAATTAATGAATAACTTGTTCTGAGTAGAAGTAGTTGTTTATTTCATTTTTTTGAAAGGTATTAGTATAGTTATTAGTTAGCATATATGATTATAGCTGCTTTCTTAGTTACTTAATACCTGGCAATTAGCAAAGGGAATCAAGGCTGTGAAATGCTTCTCATAGCCAAAGTTTGATTTCACAATCCTGTTTGTCTATTGCATGATTAAGCAAGTCAATCAGGATGTGCTTCCTGGCTGACTCTGAAAGAAGTCCATGTGGATCAGTATTTTATCCCAGTTAACAAATAAAAAAAACGTGTACCATATTTTTATTATTATTTAGATGTGTTTTTTTTGTATAGGATTCCTCAGTTTAACATTACTGCCACAGTGGTACCTTCCATGTATAGGATTGTGCATATCTATCTATCTATATATAAATATTTATGCAATATGCACAAAAAGCAAGCTGTACGTCAGTTGCTGTAAACTTGACTGATCTTCTGTTGTTTATTATTTATTGTTGCCTATTTGGAATTCTTTTTTGTGTACATGTACATTTCTTTTATACTGCCATTGTATGTAATAAATATTTAGTAAAATACATTGTTTATGGGAAGAAATCTGGCTTCTATGTCATACAGAGTCTTTAAAAATTTACATTGAATCCACAAGCACCACTACTACTACAAGATTTACCGTAGAATCATAGGATCATAGGATACTACTAGGCTAACAGTCCTAGAACCTTTTTAATCCCAGCCATTCATTCCCCAGGTTTTCACAGTTATTAATGCCTGAGGACTAGAATAGCTTTGGCATATTCCTGTGCCTTAGGACATCACAAGCTACCTCTTTCCATAAGGGACACAGGCTACAAGCCAGGGGTGAATTTGCAATGTTCCATCCATTGGTCCAAATTGCATTTGAATAGGCTTAAGGAATAGCTATGATTCACATGAATTGTGTATCTGTTTCAGAGAAGGGGTATCCTCTAAGATAAATACCTGTCCCTCCAACATGTTTTGCTTATGTCACAGACAAGGTTAAGATCCTTAGATCAGGTAATTCTAGAGCTGTTTCTTATGCAAATGTGTAGAAGCTCCATTAGGGCTGGATTGGAGAATGTCTTGTAGGTTAGGCATAGATTGCCCCTCAGTAGCTTGCAGGAGACAAGTGCAAAGACAGGACTTTAATTATTTAGACCTCATATTCTTTTAGTGAGGAACCTCTGTGGCCACTCCAGTTGTTGCAAATGTCGGGTCAGATACATTCCAAAGGGTGCATTGTGCTCAATTATTGGTCTAGTTAGGGATGAATATAGTGACATGCTATGCTCTTACTTATAAGTTGTGATACATAGAAAGATTTTTTCATCACCATGGACACATGGTGATCAAAGTTCAGGTTACTGTCAACCTAAGTTCCCAAGACTCTTACTACTAGGTCTACTCTTAGGGGAGTGTCATCAATGCTATAATTTGCAGGAATGGTCATCTTCCAAAGGTTATACTTATGAATTTTTTTTGCATTGGGTTTTAGGACATGGCTCTGGCACCATTTATTTGTCTGTGTCAGACCAAACTGCAGGATATCTACATCTCTGGGGGGGGGGGGTGTTCAATGATTACACCTAGCTTGTAGTCATCAGCAAATTTGGTGAGCCAAAGGCCCTGTACAGTTGTTTTAACTTCAGAGAGGTATATTCCGAACATGAGAGGTACTAGTACTGTGCTCCATCTGTGAACCATTTGGCTATACATTGGTTGACATAGGGATTTATGCCTAAATTTGTGAGTTTGTCTATAGTACTGAGTGGAGTATTGTGTGAAATCCATTTGCCAAGTCAAGGTAGGCAGTAAGCACTATTTTGCCCTCATCCATGGCTCTAGTGACTTTCTCAAAGAAGTCTACCAGGTTTAGTAAGCATGACCTACCCTTGGCAAAACCAAACTGAGATGGGTCCAGTGTTTGTAGATTTCCTATGTGTTTGTTTATCAGGTCCATGATAAATTTTTCCATAGCCTTACAGTTAAGACTAGTTAGTATGCCTCTGTGCATAACTCACATATTTGGTCTGTTAATTTTCTAGCACTTTTGCCTACATAAAATGAAGTGCATCTAATAACACCAGATACATTAAATTTTTATTTTGTCAAGTTGCTGGTGTATCAAAAGTGAATTTGCTTTCTGCTGTTGGCTGTATAACCAGACTATCAGTTGCTATGTATTGAGAATACTGTGATTATGTTCTAAGATCAACTTTTTTCTGCAGTGTTGTGAGGTAGCCATGGGTGTTCCCATGGAAAACATAAATGCAAACTTAGCCATTTCATTTTGGGAGCAAGAATATATTTATATGTTTAAAGCACTTGTGGAAACACATTGCTGTGAACATTTTGTTATTAAAGTCCTTTGTCCTCCACATGCATTTACAGGATCCACTATAAAAGACTGTGGTCCCAGAATACTGAATGCAAACTCATTGACTCTAAATTATCAAAATCCACCTCTTGAAGCATCAAAGTGCACAAAGCATCTGTCTTATTTTTTTTGCACTGCAATGATCCCCCACACTTTACATTAGAGAAACATTGACCCCTTCTCAACGTAAGTACATTAAATCATGGTCACTCAACCAGAAAAAATGGAGAATCACCCTGCAATTGCAAACTCACTAGACACGCAAACTACAAATTTATAGTATATGCATTATAATAATAAAATGAGTCAAAAAAGGTAAAGTCAGAGAAAAGAAGAAGGGAGTTACTGCTCAATGAACTACAGTATATGTCAGTAACTCAGAAAAGTTTATTCTTAAAATTTACAGAGAGAATTGCAGGCTGAATTATATTACTACCCTGCAAGGGGATATAACAGTATGACTGGATATGAACTAGTTCTTTGTTGAACAAGAAAATGGGTTCTGGGCAGAGTTCTGGCAATAGCATAGAATAAATATAAACATTTGTTGTGATGAATCAAACTGATGTAGTGCAAAAACTTGAATGATGAGGGATAATTTGAAGTAATGATATTTAAGAAAAGGTATGGGAATTTGCATCCTAATTCTGGCCTTAAAAACCTATGTGCTAAATATCTAAAGCAAAAAGAACAACCAGTGAAAAGGCCAAAATAGTATCAAAAAAGAAGAAAACTGGTAGGCAGAGAGATGTAAAACAAAGTCAGTTTAATAAAACACAGATAATAAACACGGAATAAACCTTTAAAAAACAAGGATGGGTGCCTTCATACCTTCTAGGTACTTCATCAGATCCAACTAAAACACATATAACAAGCAGCATTTATAATTCAGTGTCATAGGTCACGTGACCTCAATACTGGCTTAATAGGAATAACATCATTTAACCCCTTCCCATCAGTAGCTCGGAGTATATGAATCCATTTGATTTCAACACATTCTGTTTGTGTCCTAACATCACCCCCTCTAGTTCCTGGCACATAAATCTCTAGATAATATACCAAAATGAACCAGGAATCCAGGAATCCAGGACACCAAAAAGAATACCAAAACAAAAGTTTGTGTATAATAGCCAAAAGTTTAAACAAAAGTCCATTTATTGTGAACAATGGTTTAAGCGCTTTCATCTCATTGTAGAGACTTCATCAGAAACAATGAATTACTTTTAATTACACCTTATATAACTCCTTAATGAATGACATCACACCTTCAATTAAAGAGGGGGGGACTGGAAAAATTTATTAAAAAAGAAGGAGAGCCAGTGGCAGTACAGATTGGCTTCTATATTTCCCCCAGGACTGAATGAAACAGTGTCATTAACACCTTTACTTATTGAAAGGGCAAATAATATTTGATGTATGCAAAGTTTAGGTTTGAGACATTTATACATATTGACACATACAAATAAAAAGTATATATTCATTTGCTATTTAAGAAATTTAATAATGTTTTTAAAAATCAAATACATATCTATATATTCAATTTATAGAACACTGATAGAACTAAATCAGTAGTGTACAATGAATTCATTTATGAGTTTTTAAACAGACTTAATGTTCTTATTTATATCTTTTGTACCAATATTTATTAAGTATTTATTAAATATATTTATTCGATCAGTATAAAACACAATATACATTTTTATTTTTTTGCCAAATGTACAAACATGTATGCATTTAATACATTTGGGTTGAGACAAATTTTAAGTATTCATTTGTAGGGTTATGTTTGTTTAAAAAGTTTTTAATTGAAGGTGTGATGTCATTCATTAAGGAGTTATATAAGGTGTAATTAAAAGTAATTCATTGTTTCTGATGAAGTCTCTACAATGAGATGAAAGCGCTTAAACCTTTGTTCACAATAAATGGACTTTTGTTTAAACTTTTGGCTATTATACACGGACTTTTGTTTTGGTATTCTTTTTGGTGTCCTGGATTCCTGGATTCCTGGTTCATTTTGGTATATTATCCACAGTTTGGCTGGTTACTTTTTGTCTTACATAAATCTCTAGAACCATGAATTTAAACCAATGATTGCATCCTGCAGCTCTTACATGTTTTGAGAAAGCATTCCGCTCATCACTTCTATTTATACTATAGAGATGGTCTATAATCCTGTCTCTTAAGGACCGGTTGGTTTTGCCAACATAGAAACATTTGCAAACCTCACAAGAGGCACAATAAACCACATTTTGGCTACCACAATCAGCATAAAGTTTATCATTAAACACCCGCCCTGTGTCTGGATGTATAAACTGATCATCAGTATTAATGTATTTACATACATTGCAGTGATGACATGGGTATGTGCCTATTCTCTCGCTCACAACTTTCCTGTTCTGCTTGGTCAAGGATTTATAACACAGCATCTTCTTAATAGATGGGTGATTCTTAAAGCAGAAAGAAGAGGAGACACCTAGCAACCCCCTACATTTTTCATCTGAGGCTAGAACATTCCAATGTCTTCAAACTATATCACAGATAGAACCTGAGTCCTTCGAGTAAGTAAGACACGTGTGGGTTGAACATGTGACAAATTGGGAGAGCTGGACTGCTCTACCCACTCCTCAAAATAAGGTCTGGTCTGAGTATCTCTCAACAGAATCATATCATTCTGTGCAACAGATACTTCTGAGCTATCATACCCCCTATTTAACAGGCTAGTTGTTAAAGTCCACCAGCGACTTTAACCGGTAACAATAAAGGCTCTCCTCCATATAAATAATAGTGGCACTTCAACTCTCTCCAACACCCTTTGATACAGGCAAATGTAATCCACAGTTGGCACGGAAGTGTAAATATACATAGTTTATTTATAATAAAAATACACAAACAGATTGAGCGCTTTCATCTCCTTCACGGAGACTTCATCAGAATCTTTCTTTTACAAAACCAAAGAACCTATAAATACCATTCAGATAACAATCATTGTTTCCTTATTGGCTGGCCATTTAATTACTACAACTTTTAACCATTGCTGGTAAAATAAAAATTCAATATATATGATCTCATTTTATGTGTATTCAGTTTAAAAACCAGAATTTGCAAGTAGTAGGCAAGAAAAGCTATATACAATATACAATATATAAGTTGATTAATAGCAGAAAATGTACAAATTGATTGTAAGTAGAAAACCTATGTATATAAAAACTATATATACAAGAGTTAATATATATATGTATAAAAATTATTATTGTATATGTGTAAACAACATTTTATACACATGTTGTATGTGTGTGTAAAACGACTGGCTCCCTTGGATTAAAAAGCAGCATCAGCTGTAAAGATTATATAAAACTTACTATAAATACATGTAAAATTATAAAATATGTAAGTAAATAAATAATATTACTAATATAAATATATCTTAAAATCACTAGAATTAAATATTTGTATCAAAAAATAATATATATACTCTAGTATAAATTATAATAAATTAATTTGTGTGTTTATAAAAAAAACAGTGTGTATTGTAAAAACAGTAAGTATGTATTTATAAAAAATATTTCTTTGTATTTATAACAATAATAAAATTGATAGATAATTAATAGACATGGAGAATTTATACAAACTTATAATCTTTAAAAAAATGTAATATGCACTCTTAATGAATTGTTACTAATGATGTCTTTTGGGGTCTTCAGCGAGGAGTTTGAGGGCTGGGGTTATGGAAATATGGTCATTTAAACCAAGACTACCACATGCATCTAATCTTAATTGCCAAATCATCTCTCTAAATTCAAGTCTGGTTTCCCAGTCCCCACCTCTTTCATTCAACTCAACCTCTTCCAATACCTAAAATTTAAAATCAGCTTTGTTACATATCTCTGTGTGTCTAAAGAGTGCGTTGTTTTCATTCTTTTTACTAATATCACGCATGTGTTCATATATGCGGACCCTAAAGTTACGTTCTGTTTTACCAACATAATACTTCCAACATTTCTTACAATAACTTAAGTATACCACCCCTTTTGTAAAACAACTATTATACCTTTTTCCTTTTAGGGTCATGTTTATACTGGGAATATTTAACTCTTTCATTCCTGCTATAAATGGACATTGCGCACATCTCCCGCATTTAAAGGTACCATACTTGGCACATGTTCCTCCTATAGATCTATCTGTATTTTTCTTTTTTTCAAAAATATTTTTCAAATTCTTATTCCTTCTAAAACTATACCTAAGTGGTTGTTAAAACGGGTCTACTTCTAAACACCGACACGACGATTCCCCGACACAAAACTCACCGACGCCAAATAACCGACAACACACAAACCCGACACAAACCCGACAACGCAAAACACCGAACACCAAAACACCGACACACGGAACGTAAACAACACGTGACACTACATAGCATACACACTAGCCCTGACCCAAACCCTAACCCTAAGGTCCGACACTATCGCACACTTCACCTACCTGCACCCTAACCCTAACTCACTTACCCACCCCTAGCCCAAGCTCCGACACTAGCGCACACATCACCTACCTGCACCCTAACCCTAACTCACTTACCCACCCCTAGCCCAAGCTCCGACACTAACGCACACATCACCTACCTGCACCCTAACCCTAACTCACTTACCCACCCCATAACCCAAGCTCCGACACTAACGCACACATCACCTACCTGCACCCTAACCCTAACTCACTTACCCACCCCTAGCCCAAGCTCCGACACTAACGCACACATCACCCACCTGCACTCTAACCTTAACTCACTTACCTGACCACTCCTACCTCCGTCACTGTCGCACACTTACCGGGTCGCGATCACACATTACCCTTGTCGGTCTTTCCACTGTCGGTGAATCACCCTGTCGGTATACGTACCTGTCGGTCATCTGGCGTCGGTGATTTCCGCGTCGGGGAATTGGCGTTTCGGTCTTTAGAAGGGGACCCGTTGAAACACATCTACTCTCATTGGAATTTTGTTGAACATCTCCCAAGTATCATTAATACACTTCTTCACCCATCCTATACCATTATGGTGGGTCAAAATTAAAAAGGGTAATTGATCACCCTTACTTTTATCATTGTTATCTCTTTTTTCTATCCCAATGGTCTCACCACTCATTAATAAAGGTTTATATTCAGTTCCCCATATATTATACACAAATTCTTTAATGGGTTGAATCATATTATCTGGGTACCCTCTTTCATTGAATAAAATAAAATAAAAGAGCACAAACACTGCGAGTCCACAGTACTATTTAATGAATAAAAATAGTAAAACAATGTTAAGCGCTTTCATCAACTAGTATGACTTCTTCAGAACAGAGTACCATTAAAAATTCAAATTTAAATACACATTACTACTTAGTCATTGGTTCTAATCCAACCAATTCTGACAATGAAAGATCACTGCTCATGAATATACAAATAGTCGATTGATTGAAACTGAAGTATTTTTTACACAGTTGCAATTGAAACATAACTCAGAAACCTCTCTGACTACAAAGAATATGAAATACAACAATCCATTACAATGTAAACTCATTACATAAAAAATGTATATGACTTTATATTGGATTATAATTTAAAAATTTAAAAATTCCTACAATGTGCATTGATGTTATTAAACTAAATCTGCCTTATCCTTAAGAATGGGCATTATGGTAAAGTGCTCATTTAGTCCTGGTGGATAATCAGCGGCTAACCTTAGTTGCCATAGGAGCTCCTTTTTGTGTAGCACATTTTCCCAGTCTCCACCTCTCACTTCAACTGTTACAAATTCAAGTATGGCAAACTTAAAGCATGAAAAATTAGTGCATAAAATACTGTGCTTATATAGGGCATTAGTATCTTTCTTATTTTTAATATCATAAAGGTGTTCATATATCCTGGTCTTAAACATTCTCTCTGTCTTCCCTATGTAAAACGAAGGACAGGTACTACACCTAGCTATATATACTAGTTTGCTGGAACAGCAGTTGCCACTTTTTAAGAAAACATGACTTTTATTCTGGTTATCAATGGCAATAGAGCTGTCTTGCAGTATATAGGAACAATAGGAGCACCTACCACAAGGTTTACTTCCACCCCTTTTCTCCTGCATATTTTTGGAGGCATTACCCGTCTCCAACAATGATTTGATATTAGGTCCTACCTTTGTGGAAAATGTGGGTTTATCACCCAATATTCGAAATATCTCAGTATTTGTTTTAAAGATATTCCAGTTTTTTATCAATATTCCCTTGATCTGAGGATACAAGGGACTATATTGTATTACACAGGCCTGTTGGAAGTTAGGTTGATGCAGACCTGTTGTGTCATTTAATTCATTATTAATACTGTCACCACCGGTACCTAATAAAGGTGTATAAGTATTACCCCATTTACTAAGAACATCTGTAAGTATAGGGTCAATAAAATGTCCAGGATAGCCTCTCTCTAAGAACATATCCCTTAAATTTTTAAACTATGTTATCACATCATTTCTCATAGTTGTCATCCTGGCTATTCCTATAGCCTGGCCTTTTATGATACTTTTTTTCTGATGAATTGGGTGATGACTATTATAATGCAAATAGCTGTTACAAAAAGTATTTTTACGGTAGATTTTGGAAATATACCCATCCTGGGCTTTGATTATTTTAGTATCCAAGAAATTAATTTCTTGTTTGTCAAACTGGAAGGTAAATTTTAAATATTCTGTAGTTTTATTCAAATACTGGACGAACTCAGATATTTGTTCTGAACCTCCATTCCACAAAATAAAAATATTATCCAAAAATCTACGGTAATATATAACATTAGATAAAAATAATTCACTTTGAAAAATATGTTTAATTTCCCAACCCTTGAGAACTAAATTCACATACAAAGGGGCGCAAGCAGCACCCATGGCAACCCCTTTGAGTTGTTGAAAGTATTCCCCTTCAAAATATATATAATTATTCTCTAATATAAGATTCATTAATTCACATATAAGTAAAACTTCATCTGCAGTCATGGATGAATAAGGAAAGAGTACTTGTTCAAAAAAACATAAACCTTCTGTTTTCAGAATACATGAAAAAAGGTCCTGAACATCTATAGTCAGAAAAAAACAATCAGGAGACCATAAATCCTTCTTAAGTTGTCCTAAAAAATCCCAGGAATCCTTTAATAAATGGGGAAATTTATTCATAATATGCTTTAATTTTTTATCTACGTATACTGCTAGGTTATGTGTTTTAGAACCTGCAGCTGCAACAATAGGCCTGAAAGGTGGCTTTTCCAAGTTCTTATGTATCTTAGGTATTCCAAAAAGGACCGGAATCTTAGGATGTTTGTTTAAAAGAAAATCATAATCATCTTTTGATATTCTCTGGTCCATTAAATATTCATACAAATAACTATCTAGTCTACGGTATGAAATATGCATTTCATTTTTGGAACATAAAGAATAATTGTCTACATTGAATAAAATGTTTTGCATATCATTAGTATAGTCCTCTGAACTATATAAGACCACCCCACCACCTTTATCAGGTGTCATAATTCTTATTCCCTTATCTTCTTTTAAGGTCTTTAAAAGATTCCTTTCCTCAAAATTTAAGTTGGAAAATAGTCTCCTCTTCTCTCCCCATGTTTTGTATAAATCCTCCTTAACCAGCTCTTCATAAGCAGTAACTAATGGATGTAATGGAGGATTAAATATACTACTTCTTTTGGGAATGTCTTTCAGTTCAACTCTAGTTGTTTTATCTGAAAACATAATGTTCAAATTTAGTTTCCTCAGATATAACTGTAAATCAACCATGACTGTAGCTATATCAGGTATTTTAGTTGGAACAAATTTAAACCCTTTGGAAAATAAAGAAAAAAATTCTTTAGTAATAGGAACCTCAGAATAATTATATATGTTGAAGCCATTTAAAGTGTATTGGATGTTATGTTTACACTGTATTGGATCTATAAAATCTACCACCTGGGGTGGCCGTTGTACTGCTGTGTTACCTTGCTGTAGGTTTTTTATGTCCCTTGTCTGCAATTTGCTATTCTCTCCGAGCATCTGGGAAGAGGAAAATCCTGAAAATCAGCCAGATAACTTACATCATTTTCCCTATAATTGTCACTGCCTAGTTCAAAATTAAAACTGGAATTAGATTTGGCCTTATCAACCTTTTCCATTGTTGCATGAATGGTAGGACCATATTCTCTTTCATAAAAAACTAATTTATCTGTAGGGTACACTTTGTTTTGTTTATACTGCCTGCTGTCCCTATCTAATTTCTTCACTTTTTTGTTAAAAATATTATCACATTTCTGATCCACCCTATTGATAATTTTATAATACAAATTTTCATACTGTGTGAATAATAAATCAGTAATAATTTTATCATTTAGTACATTCACTTCATCACAAAGCCTTTTTTCCATTGTCTCATAAAAACAGACAGTTTTACCTAATAATTCCAAGCCCCATTTGTTAAACATGTCAGTAAATACTTTGATCGTGTCAGTATCATAATATATTCCATAAGGAAATTTAAACACTCTCAGTCCTTGTGGAACCAGTTGTTTTTTTATACATTCATTTAAGTAGCACATTTCCATTTGGCACATTTTAAACTTAAATAATTTCTTCTCAAAATTGTAAATCATGTCCCTCAATGATCCAAAACTGTGCTGTCCAATTTCCCTGTTAACCAGGGCTCCATTACTTCGCTTAGGGCTGGAAACAGAAAAGGTGAAATGCTTTTGCAATAAATTACCAAAATGTTCATTATTATTCTTTGAAGGCACAGTTTATTTACTAGCGCAAGAAATATACTATGGACTAGCAACGTTTGTGCTCTTTTATTTTATTTGTTTTTTATTCAGAGCACTACCGCACCACTTATTTGGACTACCCTCTTTCATTGAACATCTTGTGAAGTTTTTCCATTTCTTCCACTAGGTCTCCTCTATCGGATGTCATCCTGGCTGCCCTAATCATTTGTCCTTTCACAATATTCTTTTTAAAATAATATGGATGGTCACTATGAAAGTGCAAATAAGAATTGGAATGGCAATCTTTCCTATAAATCCTGGATTTGTACTTTATTTATTTTATTTATTATTTATTTAAATTTGTTGACCGGGAGTGTCCGACTGGACGTAGGTCCATTTTCAGCGGAGGCCCGGGGAGAAAAGCTCCACAGTTAAAATAAACAGACAGTATATACATTGGATTACATAGTGATTAACAATTTACATAGCAATTACTTACAACATATTTACAGATGAAGAACATAGTACATCAGTAGACAACTAGAATCTTTATCTGTGAAGTGCATACCAGACATTAACAAATGTTACAAGAAGAAGAAGTTCGTGCTGTATAATAAGTGCTGGCTTATGAGCATCTGAGCTTGCTATAACCAAGGTAGTTAGTGGAGTGGAAAAAAAAGGTAGTGGTTGGATGGGGTGGATGATATTAGAGTGGGAGTTGCAAGGGCAACTTATTGTTATCTCGGTCTTTCTTAAGCCTAACATCAAGGTAATGGATTTCCTCTAGACCAATATCATGTGTAAATTTAAAAAACTCTGTACTTTTGTTAATATGTTCCATGAACTCATTTATCCCATCTTCTTGTCCATCCCACAGAATAAAACTGTCATCCAAAAATCTATAGTACCCTGTAATATATTGATAAAACACTGAGTTAAAAATATATTGTTGTTCCCAGTATAACATAATAATATTCGCGTAAATGGGTGCACAGGCGGACCCCATGACCACGCCATCTAATTGATGATATAATTCTCCTTGAAGGTAAATGTAATTATATTTCAACACTAATTCCATATTCTCTAAAACTAACTTAAATTCATCCGAAGTTAAAAATCCCATATCTATTAACATATTCTCAAACCAGACCAATCCAACTGTAGGGGGTATAACTGAAAATAAGTCTTTAACATCCACAGTAATAAATATTATGTTGTCCTTATATAAACTAGAGCCTATTTTATTCAAAAAATCCCAAGAATCTATCAAAATGTGTGGAAAATTAGTATGAAACTTCTTTAATTTCGTATCAATGTATATGGCCAATGGTTGTGTTTTCGATCCTTGGGAAGAAACAATAGGTCTCAAAGGTGGGTTCTCTAAATCTTTATGTATCTTGGGTATACCAAAGATGGCAGGTATAATTGGTTTCGACACTTATAAAAAATTGTATAAATTGGTATCAATAAGACACTGTAGTAAATTGTCCTCCAATATTAAGTCTATTTTCCTATAAGAAATATTGACTTCATTTCTGGATACTATAGCATACCTATTGTCCTTATCAAGTATATCCATCAATTTCTTCGTATAATCCCATAGATCCATCAGTACAACCCCACCACTCTTGTCTGGTTTCATTTTACGTAATTTATTATTTTCACTTAATTCTTTGAGCAATTTATTCTCTTCCCTAGTTTCCTATAAGGACAAATGTAAGAATTTAAAAATACAGTTGACCAGATACAAAATTCTTACTCTGGACAACTGGTATTTAATGAAATGTATAGAAAACAAAATTGTCCCTAAGGGACTTAGATTAAATAAGTTTCCTAACAATACTATTAATGATTCTGAATTTTTTAAAACTATTATGGATATTTTAAATGATTGTGGGCTGGCTATTTTAAAGGCTAAGATAAAAAACAATGAAGAGTTGATGGCAGAATGTAAAACTGAAATAGATAGATTAAATGTGGAAATTAATGCTGATTTAGTGTTTTCTATAGCGGAATACAAAAATATATACTTCAGAACAATGCATGAGGTTGACAATATAGTTTCAAAGAGTCATAAAAGGAAGACTCTGAAACTAGAAAGGGACTTGAATGAATATAGACAAGGATGTGCATACTATTGTGAAAACAAGAAATACAGAGGGAAGAATAGTTATAGGAACGGAGAATATTATAATACAAGAGGTGAACTAGGCCATAGGGGGCATAGTAATACAGATTACAATATTAATTCAGATTATGAAAGTAGTCAGCATTTTGATGAGGAAATGAATGCAAATTTTGATAGGGAAAAGCCTTTAGGAGGGCAGGGACCGAGGAGGTCCGAAAGGATATGGAATTTAGCACAACAACCCTCATATGCAGAAGTAACAGGGAATTATTATATGCACCCACAAAGAACGACGGGTTACAGGGGGAGGAGATAGATGGTTCCACCACAACGATTTCAAATAATGGTGATGTATGTGTGGGTATATTTGACAATTTTGAGGATACTGATACCCTTGATTTAGGATACAATAAAGCAGAAATTTTGTCCAAAGTGGTTATTCACTCACAGGACAACTTTTATATTTACAACTATACTGATGTAGTGGTAAATCAGGAATATTTTAACCTCTTTACAGAAGGTTTTACATTTGTACCGGTAAAGAAACTAGGCATTGAGGAAATTTTACTAGACATTAAATTATTCACTCGAAAATTGAATTTGTTACACATTTATAAGGAAGGGTATAGAAATAACAAGGGAGATATGTTAAAGAAGACTAGTACTTATAATCCCCCTTTACATTATGATATACAACATTTTGAAGGCTGTGTTACAGGACTATTAAGAGATGAATACAAAATACACAAAAAAGTTGAATCCAATTTAACTAGGGAAGAGAATAAATTGCTCAAAGAATTAAGTGAAAATAATAAATTATGTAAAATGAAACCAGACAAGGGTGGTGGGGTTGTACTGATGGATCTATGGGATTATACCAAGAAAATGATGGATATACTTGATAAGGACAATAGGTATGCTATAGTATCCAGAAATGAAGTCAATATTTCTTATAGGAAAATAGACTTAATACTGGAGGACAATTTACTACAGGGTCTTATTGATACCAATTTATACAATTTTTTACAAGTGTCAAAACCAATTATACCTGCCATCTTTGGTATACCCAAGAAACATAAAGATTTAGAGAACCCATCTTTGAGACCTATTGTTTCTTCCCAAGGATCGAAAACACAACCATTGGCCATATACATTGATACGAAATTAAAGAAGTTTCATACTAATTTTCCACACATTTTGATAGATTCTTGGGATTTTTTGAATAAAATAGGCTCTAGTTTATATAAGGACAACATAATATTTATTACTGTGGATGTTAAAGACTTATTTTCAGTTATACCCCACACGGTTGGATTGGTCTGGTTTGAGAAGATGTTAATAGATATGGGATTTTTAACTTCAGATGAATTTAAGTTAGTTTTAGAGAATATGGAATTAGTGTTGAAATATAATTACATTTACTTTCAAGCAGAATTATATCATCAATTAGATGGCATGGCCATGGGGTCCGCCTGTGCACCCATTTACGTGAATATTATTATGTTATACTTAATAGATATGGGATTTTTAACTTCAGATGAATTTAAGTTAGTTTTAGAGAATATGGAATTAGTGTTGAAATATAATTACATTTACTTTCAAGCAGAATTATATCATCAATTAGATGGCATGGCCATGGGGTCCGCCTGTGCACCCATTTACGTGAATATTATTATGTTATACTGGGAACAACAATATATTTTTAACTCAGTGTTTTATCAATATATTACAGGGTACTATACATTTTTGGATGACATTTTTATTCTGTGGGATGGACCAGAAGATGGGATAAATGAGTTCATGGAACATATTAACAAAAGTACAGAGTTTTTAAAATTTACACATGATATTGGTCTAGAGAAAATCCATTACCTTGATGTTAGGCTTAAGAAAGACCGAGATAACAATAAGTACAAATCCAGGATTTATAGGAAAGATTGCCATTCCAGTTCTTATTTGCACTTTCATAGTGACCATCCGTATTATTTTAAAAAGAATATTGTGAAAGGACAAATGATTAGGGCAGTTAGGATGACATCCAATAGAGGAGACCTAATGGAAGAAATGGAAAAAACTTCACAAGATGTTCAATGAAAGAGGGTACCCAGATAATATGATTCCACCCATTAAAGAATTTGTGTATAATAGATGGGGAACTGAATATAAACCTTTATTAACAGGTGGTGAGACCATTGGGATAGAAAAAAGAGATAACTGATAAAAGTCAGGGTGATCAATTACCCTATTTAATTTTGACCCACCATAGTGGTATAGGATGGGTGAAGAAGTGTATTAATGATACTTGGGAGATGTTCAACAAAATTCCAATGAGAGTAGATGTGTTTCAACAACCACTTAGGTGTAGTTTTAGAAGGAATAAGAATTTGAAAAATATTTTTGAAAAAAAGAAAAATACAAATAGATCTATAGGAGGAACATGTGCCAAGTATGGTACCTTTAAATGCGGGAGATGTGCGCAATGTCCATTTATAGCAGGAATGAAAGAGTTAAATATTCCCAGTATAAATATGACCCTAAAAGGAAAAAGTTATAATAGTTGTTATACAAAAGGGGTGGTATATACTTAAGTTATTGTAAGAAATGTTGGAAGTATTATGTTGGTAAAACAGAATGTAACTTTAGGGTCCGCATATATGAACGCATGCGTGATATTAGTAAAAAGAATGAAAACAATGCACTCTTTAGACAAACACAGATATGTAACAAAGCTGATTTTTAATTTTGGGTGTTGGAAGAGGTTGAGTTGAATGAAAGAGGTGGGGGCTGGGAAACCAGACTTGAATTTAGAGAGATGATTTGGCAATTAAGATTAGATGCATGTGGTAGTCTTGGTTTTAATGACCATATTTCCATAACCCCAGCCCTCAAACTCCTTGCTGAAGACCCCAAAAGACATCATTAGTAACAATTCATTAAGAGTGCATATTACATTTTTTTAAAGATTATAAGTTTGTATAAATTCTCCATGTCTTTTAATTATCTATCAATTTTATTATTGTTATAAACACAAATAAATCTTTTTTATAACTACATACTTACTGTTTTTACAATACACACTGTTTTCTTATATACACACAAATTAATTTATTATAATTTATACTAGAGTATATATATATTATTTTTTGATACAAATATTTAATTCTAGTGATTTTAAGATATATTTATATTGGTAATAGTATTTATTTACTTACATGTTTTATAATTTTACATGTATTTATAGTAAGTTTTATATAATCTTTACAGCTGAGACTGCTTTTTAATCAAAGGGAGCCAGTTGTTTTACACACACATACAACATGTGTATAAAATGTTTACACATATACAATAATAATTTTTATACATATATATATTAACTCTTGTATATATAGTTTTTGTATACATAGGTTTTCTACTTACAATCAATTTGTACATTTTCTGCTATTAATCAACTTATATATTGTATATTGTATATAGTTTTTTCTTGCCTACTACTTGCAAATTCTGGTTTTTAAACTGAATACACATAAAATGAGATCATGTATATTGAGTTTGTATTTTACCAGCAATGGTTAAAAGTTGTAGTAATTAAATGGCCAGCCAATAAGGAAACAATGATTGTTATCTGAATAGTATTTATAGGTTCTTTGGTTTTGTAAAAGAAAGATTCTGATGAAGTCTCCGTGAAGGAGCTGAAAGCGCTCAATCTGTTTGTGTATTTTTATTATAAATAAACTATGCATATTTACACTTTAGTGCCAACTGTGGATTACATTTGCCTGTATCAAAGGGTGTTGGAGAGAGCTGAAGTGCCATTATTATTTATAATGAGGAGAGCCTTTATTGTTACCGGTTAAAGTTGCTGGTGGATTTCTATCATGAGTTGTTTGCTTCTCTTTGGTTACCTATTTGTTAAAGTCTCAAAAGAATCATATATATCACTGTCCATTGTATTCAGCCTAGCTGTTCTAAAAAACTGTCCTCTAAGAATATTTCACTTCACATGTTTGGGATGCATACTCTGGGAATGCACAGCATTATTGGTCTTACAAGGTTTTACGTACTGCCTCGTGTACAGACCTCCCATAGTTTTACAAACCATTACATCCAGAAATGAGATACACTCATTCGACCAATCATAGGTGAATCGAAGAAAGCTAGTGGTACTATTTAAATACTGTACAAACTGATTGAAAGTCTCTAAGGTATCTCTCCAAACAAGGAACAGGTCATCCACATATTGGCCATAATGTAAGATGGACCCCTTAAAATTATTCATTTCAAAGAATACATATTGTAGCTCCCAATAAGCCAGAACCATATTAGCGTAACTATTGGCATAAACTGTGCCCATGGCCATCACTGTGCTTTGTATATAAAACTTATCCTCAAATACAAAAGCATTGTTCCTTAGTTTAAGCTCTAGTAATGTGCAAACCAAATACACTTTGTTGCTGTCATAGGCAGGGTCTCGACTAGAAACTGTTTGATGCTGTCAATGCCAGCATCATTGGGAATACAAGTAGAAAGGGAAGATATATTCATGGTCACCAGTAGAACATCTTCTCTATACTCCACAGCAGACCAGTCATACAACTTACTAAGAAAATCCATAGTGTCCCTCAAAATGCTTCCTACCTCATTGACCACAGGGCGGAGCTGATTTTCTACATATATTGACATGAGCGCTGTGGCCCTCCCTGTACCAGAAACTATCGGTCACATGGGTGGGTTCACTTGATCTTTATGTACCTTGGGTAGCCCATAGATTTTAGGTATCACTGCATTCTCAACAAGAAAATATTCATAGAGATCTTTGTCTATCACACCTTCCATTAACAAGCCTTCAATGTTCTCTTGTATACTATCAGCCAATTTCTATACCTCAGTTCTGTTCACCATGGTATATATTTGTTCATCATTCAACATCAGATTCATAGTATTCAGGTAGCATAACACATCCATAACTACTATACTGCCCCCTTTGTCAGTGGGGCAGAAACAGATATCATCTCATCTCATTAAGTCCAGTAAGGACTTAGGTTATTATGACCTTTGCCTGAAGAATGAGAAAAATAGTTTATAAATGTCATCTACACACAACTTATAGAAGGCTTCTACTAATGGGATGTTAATAGGTGGTAAAACACTAGGTTTTCTATAGACAGGAACATTGGAACATGCTCCGTTACCATACAACAACTTCAATGAAATATTTCTAACAAAGAGTTTAAGGTCAATCAGCACATTATTAAGTGATGAATATCCAGCAGGTATAAAGCTTAGTCCACGATTTAATATATTACTCTGTTCAAGTGTTAGAATTACTGAAGAAAGGTTATAAATCAAACCTTTCAAATTTTGTTCTGAACTACAGGACCTTCCTCTACCTGTTCCTGTGTGTACTGCCTCTTCTTCAAGTTCCTGTCTCAGGTGGTCCCTGGGAGGTTTGTACACAATGCAGTACGTAAAACCTTGTAAGACCAATAATGTTGTGCATTCCCAGAGTATGCATCCCAAACATGTGAAGCGAAATGTTCCTAGAGGACAGTTTTTTAGAACAGCTAGGCTGAATACAAAGGACAGTGACATGTATGATTCTTTTGAGACTTTAGCAAATAGCCTGTTGAATAGGGGGTATGATAGCTCAGAAATCTCTGTTGCACATAATGATATGATTCTGTTGAGAGATACTCGGACCAGACCTTATTTTGAGGAGCGGGTAGAACAGTCCACCTCTCCCAGTTTGTCACATATTCAACCCACGCATATGAATCTTACTTACTCGAAGGACTCAGGTTCTATCTGTGAGACAGTTAGAAGACATTGGAAGGTTCTAGCCTCATATGAAAAATGTAGGGGGTTGCTAGGTGTCCCCCCTTATTTCTGCTTTAAGAGTTGCCCGTCTATTAAGAAGATGTTGTGTTATAAATCCTTGACCAAGCAGAATAAGAAAGTTGTGAGCGAGAGAATTGGCACATACCCATGTTGTCACTGTAAGGTATGTAAATACATTAATACTGATGATCAGTTTATACATCCAGACACAGGGCGAGTGTTTAATGTCAAACTTTATGCTGATTGTGGTAGCCAAAATGTGGTTTATTGTGCCTCTTGTGAGGTTTGCAAATGTTTCAATGTTGGCAAAACCAACCAGTCCTTAAGAGACAGGATTAGGGAGCATCTCTATACTATAAATAGAAGTGATGAGAGGAATGCATTGTTTAAACATGTAAGAGCTGCATGATGCAATCACTAGTTTAAATTCATGGTTCTAGAAATGTATGTGCTAGGACCTAGAGGGGGCGATGTAAAGGCACAAACAGAATGTATTCAAATCAAATGAATGCATATACTCCGAGCTACTGATGGGAAGGGGTTAAATGATATTATTCCTATTAAGCCAGTATTGAGGTCATGTGACCTAAGACACTGAATTATAAATGTTGCTTGTTATATGTGTTTTACTTGGATCTGATGAAGTACCTAGAAGGTATGAAAGTGCTCATCCTTGTTTTTTAAAGTTTTATTCCATATTTATTATCTGTGTTTTATTAAACGGACTTTGTTTTACATTTCTCTGCCTACCAGTTTTCTTCTTTTTTTGATACTATTTTTGCCTTTTCACTGGTTGCTCTTTTTGCTTTGGATTACTTGTTTTCATTTAAAGAGCATGGCAGAGAGCATTTTGAATGTGGTAGATGCTACTCCAGGAGCTAATCAAGATAGTGTATTTTTTGAACAGCTTGATCATTTGCTAGGGGTGAACAGTAATCCCCTATTCTATGTGGATATGGATCAAGTAGAAGATTATGTTACTGAAACAGCAGAGAGTGACACCTATGAATGTTTTTTTCAAACTTTCCGTTCAGTAGAGAACAGCCTCTATCATTTTAAGAGGCTTCAATGACAAAGGATGCACTTTTAAAGTATGCCTATGATATAAAGTGATTCCAGAGGCTTGCAGGTATATAAAATGCCCACATATTTGAATTCCCTACCTGGCCTACTAAAAGAATGGCAGAACTATAATTTAGAAGTTAGTGCCGGATATCTATGCCTGCTGCTCAGATATTTTGCACCTGTTGAAAGCAGACTACGAGCCGAAGTTTGTTTGTTTGTTTGTGTCTTTCGGCTTTTCCCAGTTAGGGGTCGTCACAGCGGAAGTAATGGACACTATTTCTGAGTTTAATTCTTCAGTAGACTTCATACCTTATAGGTATAAGCTGGATGAGCTTTTTGCAGATATTGCACAGTATGACAAGCATTTACTTGATATCAAGAAGAAAAAAATTGTCTAGGGATATGTAAGACTTCAATAGCGGACATATTTTTGCCTGGTCTTATGAAAGACAGCCTTTCCGTGAATCAGAACGCACCAAAGCTTACAAGGAAGTATGTTCATCCAATAGTGAGAAGGCTTCAACAGCAGGGGGAGGTGCTGTAATGGCAACATGAGTTGAACAACTATAAGCTGCAACAGCTGATGTCTTATCAGATAACCCGTAAAGCCTTTCAAGTGGTTTTACTATTCTAACAGGGTTTGGTCTGGATAACAGTGTTGGAAATGTTATGATATCGAGCCAAATTACACATCCAGAGCCAAGTGAACGTGTTAATAGAGCCGTTGAGAATGGGAGTGATCCATCAGCTACAAAATAGCCTTTTTTACTGCTGCAATCACCAGAGCTTCTGAGAACGAAGCAGAGAGGGAGGTCTATGAGCCCAGACAGGAACCTGAAGAAGAGACAGTACACACAGGAATAGGTAGAGACAGGTCCTGTAGTTCGGAACAAAATTCAAAAGGTTTGATTTTTAACATTTCTTCAGTCATTCTAACACTTGAACAGAGTAATGTATTAAATCATGGACTAAGCTTTATATCTGCTGGATATTCCTCACTTAATGATGTACTGACTGACCTTAAACTCTTTAACTAATGTTAGAAATATTTAATTGAAGTTGTTGTATGGTAACAGAGTGTTCCAATGTTCCTGTCTATAGAAAATCTAGTGTTTTTACACCCACAAACATCCCTTTAGTAGAATGTGTAGATGACATTTATAACTATTTTTCTCATTCTTCAAGCAAAGGTCATAATAACCTAAGTAAAGATGAATATTCTTCCTTACTGGACTTAATAAAATCATATGATATCTATTTCTACCCTGCTGACAAAGGGGACGGTATAGTAGTTATGGATGTGTTATGCTGCCTGAATGCTATGAATCTGATGTTGAATGATGAACAAACATATACCATGGTGAACAGAACTGAGGTACTGAAATTGGTTGATAGTATTCAAGAGAGCACTGAAGGTTTGTTAATGGAAGGTGATAGACAAAAATCTGTATGAATATTTTCTTGTTGAGAATGCAGTGATACCTAAAATCTATGGGCTACCCAAAGTACATAAAGATCAAGTGAACCCACCCATGCATCCGATAGTTTCTGGTAGAGGGTGGGTTACAGAGCCCATGTCAATATATGTAGAAAATCAGCTCCGCACTGTGGTCAATGGGATAGGAAGCATTTTGAGAGACACTGAGGATTTTCTTAGTAAGTTGTATGACTGGTCTGCTGTGTAGTATAGAGAAGATGTTCTACTTTCTCACCATGGATATATCTTCCCTTTTTACTTGCATTCCCAACGATGCTGGCACTGACAACATCAGACAGTTTCTAGGTTGAGACCCTGCCTATGACAGCAACAAAGTATATTTGGTTTGCACATTACTAGAGCTTATACTGGGGTACAATGCTTTTGCATTTGAGGATAAGTTTTATATACAAAACACAGGGGTGGCCTTAGGCATAGTTTGTGCCAATAATTATGCTAATATGGTTCTGGCCGAGTGGGAGCTACAATATGTATTCTCTAAATTGAATAATTTTAAGGAGTCCATCATATATTATGGCCGATATATGGATGACCTGTTCCTTGTTTGGGAAGCTACCTTAGAGACTTTCAGTCAGTTTGTAAAGTATTTGAATAGTACCACTAGCTTTCTTCAATTCACCTATGATTGGTCGAATGAGTGCATCTAATTTCTGGATGTAATGGTTTGTAAAACTTTGGGAGGTCTGTACACAAGGCAGTACGTAAAACTTTGTAAGACCAATAATGTTGTGCATTCTCAGGGTATGCATCCCAAACATGTGAAGCAAAATGTTCTTAGAGGACAGTTTTTTAGAACGGCTAGGCTGAATACAAAGGACAGTGACATGTATGACTCTTTTGAGACTTTAACAAATAGCCTGTTGAATAGAAGGTATGATAGCTCAGAAGTCTCTGTTGCACCGAATGATATGATTCTGTTGAGAGATACTCGGACCAGACCTTATTTTGAGGAGCGAGTAGAACAGTCCACCTCTCCCAGATTGTCACATATTCAAGCCACACATATGAGTCTTACTTACTCGAAGGACTCAGGTTCTGTCTGTGAGATAGTTAGAAGACATTGGAAGGTTCTAGCCTCTAATGAAAAATGTAGGGGGTTGCTAGGTGTCTCCCCTTCTTTCTGCTTTAAGAATCACCCATCTATTAAGAAGATGCTGTGCTATAAATCCTTGACCAAGCAGAACAGGAAAGTTGTGAGTGAGAGAATAGGCACATACCCATGTCATCACTGCAATGTATGTAAATACATTAATACTGATGATCAGTTTATACATCCAGACACAGGGCGGGTGTTTAATGTCAAAGTTTATGCTGATTGTGGTAGCCAAAATGTGGTTTATTGTGCCTCTTGTGAGGTTTGCAAATGTTTCTATGTTGGCAAAACCAACCGGTCCTTAAGAGACAGGATTATAGACCATCTCTATAGTATAAATAGAAGTGATGAGCAGAATGCTTTTTCAAAACATGTAAGAGCTGCAGGATGCAATCACTGGTTTAAATTCATGGTTCTAAAGATTTATGTGCCAGGACCTAGAGGGGGTAATGTAAGGAGACAAACAGAATGTGTTGAAATCAAATGGATTCATATACTTCGAGCTACTGATGGGAAGGGGTTAAATTATGTTATTCCTATTAAGCCAGTATTGGGGTCACGTGACCCAAGACACTGAATTATAAATCCTGCTTGTTATATGTGTTTTAGTTGGATCTGATGAAGTACCTAGAAGGTATGAAGATGCTCATCCTTGTTTTTTAAAGTTTTATTCCATGTTTATTATCTGTGTTTTATTAAACAGACTTTGTTTTACGTCCCCTGCCTACCAGTTTTCTTCTTTTTTGATACTAAATGCTAAATATGACTAAGGAGGTGTCTATTACAAAAGCCTCCTGAATGACAATGCTAGTCTAAACAATGAGACTATGTGATATATTTTATCAAATGATAGTAGCATTAAGAAAACGAGCACCTACCTGTGCTTTGAAGCTACCTTTTCTCTTTTACTTCAAATAGACAGGTCTATGTCAGAACATCGAAGTTTTAAAACTTCAAATGTTCTAATATTGACCCATTCTGAATGAACGCTAAAAATAGCGAAGCTGCAGAACACCGAATTCTTTCCTAGGGAAAGTATTTGGTTAGCCGGTTCTGTGTCTTCACTATTTTCAGCACTGTGGTGGAAATTTACGGGTCGGGTTCAGGTAAGTGTGCGATTGTGTGGTTGTTATGATTATGGTGCGGGTTAGGTGAGTTAGGGTTAGGGCGCAGGTTAGGTGAGTTATGGTTAGGGTGTGGGTTAGGTGAATTAGGGTTAGAGGCAGGTTAAGTGAGTTAGGGTTAGGGCATGGGTTAGGTGAGTGTGCGATAGTGACAGACCTTAGGGTTAGGGATTTGGTTAAGGTAAGTGGATAGATAGTAGTGTATGTATAGTTTAGTGTAGGGTTAGTTGTAGGATTATAAGTGTATGTGTGTGTATTGATGTTTTTTAGGTGTGCTTGTGTTGTGTGTATGTGTTTCAGAATAGCGAATTTTTTCCCAAGGAAAAAATTTGCTGTTCTGAATGTTCGATATTATGTGGTTTAGATATTTTAGGTTCGATGAAATAGCATTCGCTATTTTCATCTTTCAATAACGTGATATAAACGCAAATAGACATATACAGTAAAGTGGGGCTGAGGAGACAGATGCGAAAAAGAGATGTAATCATTTCTGCTCCATATTGTTTAAATTTCATTTCTGCTTACTGGACTTGTAATTAACCCCTTTTACTAAGGTATAGTTTATTGTCTACTTACACTCAATTGAAGCAGTTCAATGCTTTGGTTAATATCTATTTCTTTGCTCCACTCAGGACTTCTGTTTGATTTAAATTGTAAGCGTTTGTGCACTATGTATGTGAACAGCTGATAGCAGACATACAAAATGTAGTTTCTGCATAAACCACAAATGCCCTGGTTACCTGGCGGTGTGGCAACTGAAACTTCATTAAGTAAAAAGTACAGGGCAACGTACAGCGTGATATTATCCCCATAAAATGTAGCACCCAGATACTCATTTTAACTTTCATAGCTGTAAATGCAGTACTCTTTTCAGACTGAAATAAAAGATACAAGAAATACACAGCAATCAAACACTGTTGGTGAAAGGCATGCTGATGTTAATGCCACTATTGTATTAGTACTATTAGAGATTGAATTCTCCACATTATATACCCTCCCAAAAAAGCTGAGTGCCAAATACATAGTTTGGCTGTCACTTACATTGTGGTGATTCCTTTCATGGAAGCACATCACATGTAGCTCAACACACTGGCACTGCTGTAGGTGTGCCCACAGTCCAGCAGGTTAAGGGAGCTAAATGTTATAGATATGCAGGCTACTGTCTACCCCAAAGGAGCTACATTTACTACTTGATTAGTCATCAGTCTTTTATGTCAAGCAATGTCATTATTTCTAAAGATAATCTTAATAAACGTTCATAAAGATATGAGAACAGCTGAAACAAATCAAGAAAAATGTGTGCAAAACAGATGAGACAGAAGGGCATGTATCCACCATGGTTTGAAGCAGCATTGTTATAATTTCTGTCATATAATTATCTGACAAATTTATTTAAAGGAATTCTGGTTTACAGTGTAGGATGCAGTAAGAAATCTAAACAGAACCAGAGAACTGGATTATATTCTAAAATCATTGCTTGCTGTTGATGCACGTGACAGCTGTTGAATTTAAACAGATGTTCAGGGATTGGATATAGTTACTCCTCTATTAATATCATGCATCCATAAACACTGAATCTTTTTACTGAATAAAAAACCTACAAACATGCAAATACTGACATAAAATGTACTTGATATTTGCTTTAAATCTGACAAACTGAGATTTTAACACCCATCTGTGTTATGCTTGTTCTGATCAGCATCTTGCCATCCTGTGCATCAAGCAGCCAATATATTCTCATCTCCCACTGCTTGCACTCCATCATTGTTCTGTTCACTGTTTACATCAATGGTAATCTGAGTTGCTGCTTGGTGCATCTTATGTTGCACTCTGTGGAGCACTGAGTGAGGGGATGTCTGATTAGTTATTATGTTTATAACCCCCCATCTGTCAGTTTTATTGCTGAGACACCTCCAAACTCTGAAGTGTACACAGTGCAGGCAACATCTATGAATCTGACTGGCAAGCTCTTTCTTCACTAAGAACTTTGCATTTTGGTAGTAGTAAATAACTGGTTACAAGAAATAATGCTGTTATTTTTATGTTTTATTTAGTTCTTTAAAAGGAATTCTATAGTATTATTCCAACAGATTTTAGTCTCTGTCTTCACTGACAAAACGTGCAATTTAATTACTACTGTTTTCTTATTTAAAGTATTAGTATGTGTAAATTGTTTTTCTTCCTTTCCCTCTTAGCTGCATGGTTTGAGTTTTATGCACGCCTTATACTGTCACATCCTTATTCTAACCAAGCCTGTTAAACGATAGCTCTGGTATGAGTGTTATGATTCCTCTTTCTCTGAAACGTTTATGGAATTATATAGTGCTCCAAAAATTTTGAGTAAGAGTTTTATCAAGTATTTTGTTTCAGTCTGAATACAGCTTATCAGAAATAGAAAAAAATGCATTTGTTGTGCTTCAGTAGTAAAATAATGTTAGTAAGAGAGATAGAGAGAGAGAGAGAGAGAGAGAGAGAAGTAGAAAACCAGTCCCCTTCTTACTCCTGCAGTTTATTTCATACAGTTTTATTCATTGTTCCAAGTGCTTATGAGTGAGGACTGAGAGTAATTTCCTGAATCTGATTTCTATATGTGCAGTGTATAGTGACTAGTAACAGCATGGATATTTGTATACAGTTTTATTAATGTCTGCATTTAGTTAGAGCAGTACATTATTATATTGTTATGCTATATACTAGTTTAGTTTTTGATGCACCTTTTTACATTTTCTACTGATTTATCTGCATCCATTTAATCAAAATATAAATTTACCACTGCTTAATATTTTTAATCTGGATTGCAGTGTTTATTAAATGAATAGGTGAGTTACAGTTGTTTTACATTAGAACACAGAAGTTAAGAAAGTGCATGCATCAGCCGTGTTTAAAAATATATTTCATTTTGTTTATTTCCTTCTATTTTTTAATGTGCCATAGTCTCATTAAGTGGCATTTCTGCAGCTCAATAGTGGGGCGTCTTGACATTTATTTTTTAATTTTACTTTTCAGTAATGCATAATATTTATACAAATCTCTCATCTGCTTGATGTCAGTGCCTATTGAAGTAGGCCAGAGTACAGTAATTATGTCTGACAGGTAAATTATGATACACTGATTATGGACTTCTGTACCCTACTATCCTTTTTCCAATTCTTAAATGGTTACCATCATTTTTGAAATAGAGAGTAAAGTTATTATTACAATGTGTGCACACCTTGGGTTTGTACATAAAAGGGATTTATAACACCACTAAAGCTGTTTTGACAAAATGATAAGGGATGAAGAAGTTTCATATAAAAATGTAGGCATGCATTAATTAGAATTATGCATCTATTGTTTATCCTGTAACAATACTTCACTATGTTCACATCTGGCTGCACATAAAATATGCCTCAAACATCATGGCAAGATGTAATAAAACATATGTAGTACACTTGGCTATTTGCCATAAAGATGGGTATTTTAACATGAGAAAACCAAATGTCATTTTTGGAACAGGATTAGAGAAAATATTTTGTTGATTAAAACAAGCATTTTAGTAATGTATTAACTAAACAATGTGATATGTTGGGTAATACCCATCACTTTGTTTTTTGAGTCCTGGAGATTATGAATAAATTGGTGTGGGGGATGTAGGTAAAGTAACCTGGCAGAATATGAGTCAGTGACATGTTGCAGTTTCTCATCCAGATTAGGACTTTATTATTAATTCCATACTTAAGTCAGCATGTATGCAAACATCAAGGGAATGCATAGTTTGCCTGCTCATTTAGTTATTTAAGTTGTTATACTATTAATAATTACATGCTGGATTACATTTCTTAGAAATACAGTAATTTTATGGGTACAGGCACCTAGGCAGTATGACATTTCCCTGTGGTACATTTGATTGGGGACACATGGATGAAGTGACATTCAGCTGCAGAGAAATATGGCTGTTGTGAATTCCCTGTGGGTAAATAGAAGAATGCAGTGCCATGCCCACAAGTTCACTAATGAAATGCACAGGGGGAAAATAATGTCCATGGCCCAGAAGGCAATATGAGATAGCAGGCAGTATGGCAGGCATCAACAGCAGGCTGGTCAGTGGGCATGTCAGTGGCAATACAAATGCAGTACACAATGGGCAGTACCTTTATACTTGGTGTGTGTGGACCACTAACCCTTCAAAGTGTCTAGGGAAAATTACCTCAAATGCATGCTGGAGCATAAATGTGACTACAGGAGCCTGCAGGATTTCCTCCATTCTTTAGCACACTTCTACATGTTGTAGTTACCCAAGTGTGTACTGTACACTGAGTACAAAACTCATTAGTTCTTCTGCCCCCATGCACTTGGTTACTAAAGACATGGGCAAGGCAGTATGTGCTTCTCTTTGCTCACAGGGAATTCACAAAAAGCCATAATTCTCTGCAGCTAAATGTCAGTTCAGTCATGTGTCCCCAACCAAATATACTCCCTGCCTAGGCACCTGAACCCGAATTTTACTTTCATAAAATGAGTGCAGTTTTCATTCTTGTTGTAAAAGCATAAGATACAGAGATAAAGCTTACTTGTTTTTATTTTAAAAATATTAATAGCATGGTAGAGCCTTGTAACTGAAGTTTTCTTATTTATTAGTATCTATACTGGCATGTTGCATTTTTAATTCAAAGGTTTGTTTGTCTTTTCGGCTTTTCCCGGTTAGGGGTCGCCACAGCGGAACTCCGGTCCGCTAATGATTGGCAGTAGATTTTTTTTATGGTGCTGAGTTGCCAGCCTGAGGCCCAACCTTCAGCAAAGGCACACTCATTCACACATGTCTTTTGGAGGCCACTTGACCTCTGGGAGGACATGCAGACTCCACACAGAAGGCACTCCAGCCATGAATCGAACAGGAGAACCTCTTGCTGTGAGGCAACAACACTACCGTTGTACCACCACGGCTTCCTAATTCAAAGGTTTGTACTAGCAAAAAATGGACTCACTCTCATTAACTGTATGTGTATTCTCACCCCAATGCATGTCTGTATTTGGTGTATTTTTTGTTTTAATAAGTGCCCCACTCTTTTCCTAAAGTGAGTCATCTGGGGTCACCAATTCTTTTAATTTTCATATTTACTATGTGACTGTTTTGAGTTGAGGATATGCAATTCCCAAGTGGCAGGAATGTGAAGCTAAGAAAATTGTGATTCCACTGTGGGTTTTGTACCTTCCACTGCCTGAATGAGTTTTCTGCGCCTTTTTAACAATGAAGAGGAAAATGCTCTAAGTCAGTCACTTATCAACAGTTTTGTATCAGCTGTTTAATGGTCTGATCTCAAACTAGAAACCACTGTTTCAAACACCAGTCAGGTATAATTGTACTGTTAGTCTAAGAAATTGTGTTTGCTTGAATATCATCTAGAGGGTATTAACATTTTGACTCTAAAATATGGACTTTGGGGAGTTTACCTTATATTTCTGTGTTATTTACGTACTACTTAAGGCTCTTGACAGGTCATTTTTTAAGGTTGTATTTATTTTTATTTTTATTTATTTTTCTTTAGTTTTATTATTACTTTTCTTTTTTATTAGTTGTTTTTTTCTGATTGTGCATTTTAAAGCATTCTTATATATGTGCATTGTGAAGATTGGACAAAGACAGGCAAAGGCTGCCAGCCTAGTCAAATAGAATTTAACACATAATTTTATCATTTGTATAAATAAATGTAAAATACAGGCGTGTGTTTTTAAATGAAAGAAAAACACTGCAAAATGTGAACTTCAAGAATGTTATAACATTGCCCTCTTGCTGTAAAGAAAAACTAAGTCAAGCCTTTCAAATGTGTCTTTTGAAATTGAAATGATTTTATGACATTCTTTGATCTTTAAAGTTGGTTCCGGTCAGGCTGGCTGAAGACATTCTGATTATTGTGTTAACTAAGAGATGAGAGATGTGAGAGATGCAACCATATAGCCAAACTGGGGGTTAAGCTCTCTCAACTCAGTAGTGGCATAACCAGTCAGGAGGAGAAGGAAACCACACTCACTACAATTCCAGTCTCACATAGACCTACCACGACAGCAAACCAAACACATAATCACACAAAAACATACTCGGAGGCTCTAAATAAAGATCTGCCGAAGCAGCAGAGACCTCCAAAGCAGACACCCAAGCAGCCGCTACCCCAAAACAAAACACGTGCAACACATATGTCACAAAGCCAGTGTGCCAAACAGTCACAGCCCTTAAGACTAAACAACACACCTGATACACTTGTAATAGGTGACTCTATCGTCAGGCACACTGGCGTTCCCGCTCACCAGGCTGAACAAGGAGAGGGTCACGGTGAGCAGCCTGTCAGGCGCTAGGATCCGCCACATAACACAAGCACTCAGGTCACTCCAAGGCAAGTACAAATATGACTCAGTCATTGTCCATGCTGGTGTGAATGACCTGAGACGTACCTCCCTGGACTACATGAAAAGAGACATAAAGGAGCTCTCTGAGCATGTAGCCCAGGCCGGTATGACCCTGACCTTGAGTAGCATCTTACCCTCACCAAGAATGATGCCACAATATGAAGACAAGATGATCAATTTCAACAATTGGCTTAAGTACTGGTGCCATTCAAAGGGGATCCACTGCCTGTCAGCTTGGGATGATATGCTCGACAAGCCACGATGCTTCGCTAGGGACAGCTTGCACCTGTCACCCCTGGGCTTTCGGATATTGGCAAAGGCTCTTGCTACCCCCATAGTGCCTTTTTTAGGCAAGGCTCAAAAGACAAACCCACCTCCATAGGTATCACAAGGGATAAGAAACTAAGAGTAATGCTACTCAACGCCAGAAGTCTAAACCTCAAGATGCATGCACTCGAAACTCTCCTTAGCATGGAGAATATCGATATCTGTGCAGAAACAGAAACCTGGTTCAGGGCTCCTGAGAGCACCCCAGCACTACCAGGTTATACCTCATACCATGCTTTTTGGCCCCAAAACTTGGACCAAACCACAAAAGGAGGGGGAGTATCGATATTCATCCAAGATACCCACATCTCCAGGTTGGTGGCAAAGTACGAAGCATCAGAGACTATCCATGTGCAACTAACAGTGGGTAAAACTGCCTTCCAGTTTATAGCCTGCTACAGACCACCCTCCCAAACCCAGGAACCCCACTCAGCCTTCCTGAGAACACTGGAAAATATGAAGGTCTCTCCAAACACCATTATATTGGGCGACTTCAACCACCCAAACATAGACTGGGAGCATTACTCTAGCTCCAACACCCTAGCCAAAAGGTTCCTAGAATTTATAAACTCAAATGCTATGGAACAACTTGTTACCACTCCCACAAGAGGGGAAAACATACTGGACCTGATCATCACCAACATGGGGACTCTATGCTCCAGACCAGAAGTGTATCCCTTACTGGTAAGATCAGACCATAAACTAATGTCACTGGATATTCACATCCCGATCCCACCCCCTGCCCAGAAAACCACAGTGAAAAACTTCTCTAAAGCAAATTTCACACTCCTCAAAACTGAGGTGGGATCCTTCAAAGCCCCCGGGCCTGTGGAAAATACGGCCCAGACCGCAGAATCCTTTATAAACGCATTCTATGAACACCTTCAGGAATGCATGGATCATGCAATCCCAAATAAAACCAAGACCCGATCCTCCAAAGGCAGACATCCTGTCTGGTGGACCCCAGCCATAAACAAACTATGCAATAGAAGGAGGAAGCTACTAAATGATAGAGCAAAATCCCAAAAAGGGAAGGCATCACTGATCAGTATTAGCAAAAAACTACGGGCACACATAAAATTGTCTAAGGCCAGCTTCGAGAGAAAAATTGCACAGGACACTAAGGATAATCACAAGGCTTTCTTTAGTTATGTTAGGAACCTGGGTGGTAATTCCCAGATATGCTCAGAATTAGTCCAAAATGACAAAAAATACACCAAACCCACAGACATTACCAACATCCTAGCTGACAGGTTCAGCGCAAACTTCTCCCCCCCCTCCCCACCAAAAGGGCAAATATATATCCCAGCAGAGTGCTGCCCCCCTGACATCTCAGATGCTCAGGTAAGAGCCACCCTCTCCAAAGCAAAAAACACAGCATCAGTGGGACCAGACGGTGTCCCGGGCTGCATCCTACATGAACTCCAAGAAGAGCTAAACCCAAACATAAAACTACTGTTCAATCTCAGCCTTACTACAGGATATGTGCCCAAAGAGTGGCGTACAGCAACAGTGGTCCCTCTCCATAAAAGTGGTGCCTCAATGGATCCTGGAAACCATCGCCCCATAAGCCTGACCAGCTTGGTCTGCAAAGCTATGGAAAGGATCATCATGGACCTCATAAATAAAGATATTGGGGACCTACAAACACTGGATCCTTCCCAGTTCAGCTTTGTTAAGGGCAGATCCTGCCTCTTAAACCTGGTTGATTTCTTTGAAACAGTCACCAAGGCCATTGACGAGGGGAAGGTGGTCCACACAGCCTACCTGAACCTCGCAAAAGCCTTCGATACAATACCCCACTTGGGCATTATAGATAAGCTCACCAGCTTAAATATAAACCCCTATGTCACTAGATGGATTGCAAATTGGCTCAAGGACAGAACCCACATGGTTAGAATTGCTGGAGCCATGTCAGACTCCAAACCAGTTACAAGTGGTGTCCCACAAGGTTCAGTCCTGGGACCTCTCTTGTTCGGTATATATTTCTCGGAGGTACAGGCCAACACGGAAGGACTGTGGCTGACCAAGTTTGCAGATGACTGCAAACTGGGTGCCATAATCGACTCTCCAGCTGACACAAGCATCCTCCAAAAGGGCCTCATAGAAACAGACAACTGGTGCCAGAGCCATGGCCTCAAGCTAAATGCCAAAAAGTGTATAGTCATCCCCTTTGGCAAAAACAAAGTGCCCACAAATTACCACATAGGTGGTAATCCATTAAGTACAGAAGAAGTAATTAGGGACCTGGGGACCCAAGTTGATAGCAATCTCTCATTTGACAACCACGTGGCCAAAGTGGTTAGAAAAACATTTTATATAGCCCACCTAATCATGAAGGGATTCACATCTAGATCAGGGGACATCATCGTGCCTCTTTACTCATCCCTCATCAGGCCCATAATTGAGTACAATGCCCCTTTTGGGATGTACCTTACCAGACACCTGCAGCAACTGGAAAGACCCCAAAAGTACCTCACAAAGAGGATCAAAGGGCTCAAACAGATGCCATATGCTGCCCGGTTAAAAAAACTCCAGCTTTACTCAGTGGCATACCGCCTGTTCAGAGGCGATCTGTGCCTGACGTATAAAGCCATGTCCAACCCGGAATTAATGGACATGCTGCACCTCAGAAAATCCAAATCCCATCGAGCTACGCTACCGAGAGACTTGAACCTCAGCACTGAAATAAATAGGACATGCTGGAGGGACAGATTCATAACCTAGAGGCTCCCTTCACTCTGGAATAAAATCCCAGTCCAGGTTAGGCAGAGTCCCTCATTGACTCTCTTCAAGAGGAATCTTGATGAGTGGATGGGAGATCGTAGGTTTACCCCGGGTATCACTTCTGTGCACTGTTAGACAGAGGCACAGTATACTAACCTCGAAAAAGGGCATAGCAAAATAAATTTAAAATGGGTGGCGAAAGCCAAACACATTCTGGCTAGGCTTATAAATGCCCTAGGGCAGATAGCCTAGTATGAACCTATGAACCTATGAACCTATGAACTAAGGACTAATTGCTACAGCGTATATGTGAAATGCCTTTTAGTGTTGTATTCTCCTGTGCAAGTGTTAGCTTGCTAAATAATGCAGTTTCTATTAGCCTGGGAACTCAGAGCAGGTGTCAAGATGATGCAATATGTATACTGGGAAAACCTGTCAACATGATGTAATCTGGGGAGGACCCAGAGACATGTTTGTTAGTGATATTTTATAAACTATGTCTTAGAGAGAGACAAAAAGCATTTTGACTTTGGACATCTAACCCAGCGCTGCTTATGCTCTTTATGTATGTAAGGAATGTAGCACTGTGTTTTCTCTTAAGATTAGCTAAAGATTAGAAAGTTAAATTAAGTATTTTTCTGTGTAATCAGATCTTTCCTACGATATTATTTTAAGTTTCTGTGTGATCTCTGAACTCTTAGATATCTCTGTGGTGTACTAGTTTTGTCTTGTATTTTAATTATTTATTATTAAATATTTTTAAAACCTTCTACCTGTGGCTGCTTTGTGTAGAGATAAGCTCTAGAATACATTGCATATTTATAGAAGTTATTGTAATAGGCCACTCTAAAGTAAGCCTTGACTGTTAGTCATACTACCGTTGGATAATAATAATTCACAGTAATAATTGGACACCTTTTTAAGGGCCTTTTAGTAGCTGATATTATTAACAGAGTGGTGGTAGTAATTACTACTGTATAGTCTGGGTAAAGGGGCACAGCTGGAGAATCTGTGTCAGCCTTTCCCAGGAGTGTCTGTGCAGTTGTATAAATACTTATCTCAAAGTGTGTGTGTTGTGTCAACTACTTGGCAGGGACACGGAGCACTGGTTGGACAGAGAGGGTACTGGAGGTTTTAGCTTGCCCAGTTAGGCTGAGCCCTGGACCCTATAGCTGTGCCAGTGGGGAGTCTTATTGGGGATCTGGTGAGCAAGGGAGCAATCAGCCCCAGACTGACTGTGTTCTCTGTGTGCACTTAAGGGAAATTGTACTTTACTGTGTGTATTAGATATCCTTTCCTCTTCTAGGAGACGACCTCCCTGATGTTAGTGGTGAGGATTGAGACTCCTTTATTGCTGGGCCAGGGCACGGTCGTCACATGCATATGTATGCATTTTTATATATTTATGTTTATGTTTGTATTTTGTATTTTACACTGATTTATTGTCATGAGGTTTAGTTTTTATTTAGAGAGATGTTTACCACTTTAAAACTTGATGGTACATGATTATGATGTGATTTTTATATAGCGCTTAATGTTTTGATTGAAGTTTGCATTGATTCATTTTAGTGTGCCTGTTGTTCCATTTCCATTGTCTTGACTTGGTGCAGAGTTGTCTTTTTTCAGTTGTTGGTGTTAACCATGTGTCTTGTCTTAGTGCTTTTGGAGTTTATTTCTGTGCTATGGCCTCAGAAGGCATGATTGGAGCAGTTGGTAGTTCGCCTATGCTTTTTTCCGGTTGAAGCTCCTGGACTGGCTAATATGCAAAAATCAGTTGGTGAGCCTATCTTACTCATTGCACAACTCACCCAAAGATTGGACACTATTTCCCTACAGCAGTCCCCATTGGATCTGTCACTAAGGACTGATGGAAGTCATGTGGCTACTGACTTGGGCAATAATAACGTTATTGCTAGTCATCAGGTAAGTCAACATTTGAATAATAATTATTTTGATATCCCAAGACTGGATGACTAGCTTAATAGTGCCTTGGACTTTAACACTGGGTCTAATAAGCAGGGTTTTAACACCAACTATGTTGATATTTGTGACCATTTGGAGGAGGTTGATAATAAGCTCCTTAAGCTTAAAAAGTTACAGTTGGAGAATAATTATTTATTATAATGTGTCAGGTCTGAGATAGTCCCCAAGGATCTATGGATGTGGAAACACCCAATGGGAATAGAAAAATATTCATTGTTGCATAAGGATTTGATGTCATTGTTTAACAGGCACGGCACTAAGTACATGGAATGTTTAATCAAGTATAATGCTATGAAAATAGACCAGCTTAAAGTGGAGAATGCAGCTTTGGAAAATACTATTATTGGCCATGGTGATTATAGCCATTTTAAGTCAGAACATGTGAGAATTTATGTTAGTATTGAAAATCAAATTGCCCAATTAATGGAGAGGAAAATCAAAAAATATACCAGGGAATATAATGTTTATAATAATGGTCATGCCTATCCTGAACCACACCCTTCTCAAGCATGGAGTTATAAGTGATTTGGATAAGAAACTGTCTGACATCATCAGGAGGGTGTGGAAGGAGTTGTATCCCAGTCCAAGAATTGACAAACCCATAATACTGATTCCTGACCTCTTCCTTCAGTTTCAAGTAATCTTGGAACTGTTAAGTCCGATCACCCTTTTTCCAACAACCATATGGATTTTCTGCTATTACAGAGATCAGAGAGAATAAAGGAGAGGGCCAACAACAACCAGTGGCAAGAGTGGAATCAGACACCTCCCCCACAAGGAAATCAATGGTTCAACAGGAACAAGGCATACCCACTACAGCAGAACAACCGCAGGTGGAGATAGTGGAAGATTGTTTGGCAGATATTGTGCTGAATAGCAGTGAATGTCTGTTTAACATGGACCATAAAGCTAGCACAAATGTATGTAATATTTTAACTAACAATAGTGGATATTTTAGGGTTTACAACTATACTGATGTGGAAATTGTCTATGAGGCCACTGATTTATTATTGAAGGTCTTGACCTATGTGCCTCCTAATAAAGCTAACATTGCTTACCTGGATGTTAAAAAATACATAAGGAAACTTAATTTTAGATTGTTATTCAATGACACATTGCCTGTATATGAACCTTTTCGAATTTCTAGTACCTTCAATCCACCCTTTCACCCTGTGTTGCAAATATATGAGAAATTGTATGAAATTGATTTGAGGAATTTGTTGAACAATAATATGGGAAGTAACTCGATCAATAAAGAGAGGTCTTTAATTAAAAAGTTAATAAACCAGGGTCTAAGAGTTATGAAGCCTGATAAGGGTGGGGGTTGTTTTAATAGATCAGGATGATTATACAAAGAGGATTCTAAGTATTTTGGATAAGGACACTCATGCTTTAGTTAGTATTAATGAACTAAATCTTGCATATCAAAAAATCAGGGAGCAGATTAATGATATGTTCATGGAAGGTAGAATATCTATTGAAGAATTTAATTATTTGAGCATGCCATCACCTACTATAACTACATTGTTTGGAATCCCCAAAATACATAAAAGCTTCCACAACCCACCCATGAGACCCATTGCTGGTGGGAGAGGATATATAACTAGTACTTGTGCAAAATATTTACAGTAGATATTAACATGAAATGACTTCTAGCTGATGAAAAACAGGTTTTTAAAGATTCGTGGAGGTTTTTGGAGAAAGTTAATACGGTTAAATTCCACAAAAGTGATGTACTTGTTACATGATGTTAAAGACCACTATAATGTGATCCCACATGATATTGGTAACTTTACCTTAATGCCTTCAGTCCTCCAGGGCTGAATGAGCATTGTTCTATAGCATGCTTGCTAAAACTTAAGGCTCTTGAAAGGTAATTTTTTAAAGGTTATATTTCTTTTTCTTTATTTTTCTTTAATTTTCTTATTACTTTTCTTTTTTATTAGTTGTTTTTCTTGATTGTGCTTTTTATATGATGCGATATTTTAAAACTTTCTTACATATGTGCATACATAGAGTTTTTTTATATATTTATGTTTGTGTTTGTATTTTGTATTTTACACTGATTTATTGTCATGGGGTTTAGTTTTTATTTAGAGAGATGTTTACCAGTTTAAAACTTGATGGTACATGATTATCATGTAATTTTTTTAGCAGGCTATTTAAACTTGTTTGGAAGTTTAGTTTTTACTTCTGGAGAAATCCTGTATTATATGGATGAAAGCACTTAAGTTTTTCATTGAAGTTTGCATTGATTCATTTGGTGTGCTTGTTCCATTTCCATTGTTTTGGCTTGGTGCAGAGTTGTGCCTTTTTTCAGTTTTGGGTGTTCACCTTGTGTCTTGTCTTATTTATGTAATATACTTAGACTTCATGTACGCTGATTGCAATAACCCATTTCAGCTATGATCTATGCCAAAGTAATGACAGAATAACTTTATCGATAGGCACTTAAATCATGAATACCTTTGCACAAGTGAAAGAGATTTAAATAAAGCCAACAAAGTTTAGACAGTGGGGGAGAGATTTATAACCAGAGGTTTTACAACATGTATGCATTTATAGCTGTTAAGTGCATATAACGACATGGTACTTTATGAGTAAATAGAGAGTTGATAGATTAGGTTCATAGGTAGGTACTAGGCTATCGGCTCAAGGGCCTATGTAAGCCTAGCCAACAAGGTTCCCTGGCTTACACCACCGAATAAAGTTATTTTCCTGTGCCACTGTTGAGCAGAGACACAGAAGTGATCCTGGAGATGTATTTCCTATTTCCCATCCACTCATCAAGATTTTTCTTGAAGAGTGCTAATGAAGAACTTTGCTTGACATAGATGAGTAGCCTGTTCTAGAGTATGGGAAGTTTCTGGGACAGGACTCTATCCCTCCAGCATGTCCTGTTTATTGTGGTGACAATGTTTATGTCCCTAGAGTGTGTAGCTCGGAGGGATTGTGATTTCTTTAGGTGTAGCATGTCCAACAGCTCTGGGTTTGACATAGCTTTATAAGTTAGGCAGAGATCACCTCGGAGAAGGCAATATGGTACGGAGTAAAGCTGGAGTTTTTTGAGGCAGTCAGTGTATGGCATTTGTTTGAGGCCAGTAATCCTCTTTGTGAGGTACTTCTGTGGCCTTTCCAGCTACTGCAGATGTCCTGTGAGGTACACTCCAAAAGGGTTGTTGTACTCTATAATGGGTCTAATGAGTGTCGAGTAGAGGGGAACAATGACCTCTTTTTTCCTGGATGAGAACTCTTTTATGATGAGGTGTGCCATGTAGAAGGACTTCCTGACTACTGTGGTGATGTGACTATCAAAGGAGATACTACTGTCCACCTGGGTCCCAAGGTCTCTTATCACACATTTGGTGTTAAGTAGATTGCTGCCTATGTGGTAGTTCATGGGTACAGAGTTTTTACCAAAGGGGATGACACTGCACTTTTTGGCATTGAGCTTGAGGCCATGGCTCTGACATCAGGTATCTGTCTCAGCGAGGCCCTTCAGTAGGATGTCCACATCATTTGGGGACTTAACTATGACTCCTAGTTTGCAGTCACCTGTGAATTCGATATTCAGAGGCCTTCAGTGTTAGCCTGTACTTCAGAGAAGTAGATACCAAACAGGAGAGGTCCCAGGGCAGAACCCTGTGGCACTCTACTTGTCACTGCTTTGAGGTCAGATTTGGAGTCTGCAACTTTTATAGTGTGGGTTCTGTCAGTGAGCCAGTTGGCAACCCATCTTGTGATGTAGGGATTTATACCTAGTTTAGTGAGTTTAGCTATAATTCCAGAATGGGGGATGGTGTCGAAAGCCTTGGCAAGGTCAGGATAGGCTGTGTGAACCACCTTACCCTCATCTACGGCTTTGGTGACTGCCTCAAAGAAGTCGATCAGGTTCAGGAGGCATGATCTGCCTTTCACAAACCCGAATTGGGTGAGATCCAGAGTTTGGAGGTTACCAATGTCTTTGTTTATGAGTTCCATGATTATACGTTCCATGGCCTTGCAGACCAGGCTCGTCAGGCTAATAGGTCGATAGTTCCAGGGATCAGTGGTGGCTCCCCCTTTGTGGAGTGGGATAACTGTTGCTGTGCACCATTCAGTGGGCACAAAGCCTGATGCGAGGCTATTATTGAACACGGTGCTTAAGTGGGGAGCCAGTTCATTCTGAAGTTCATGTAAAATGCAGCCTGGGATGTTGTCCAGTTCCATGGATGCTGTGTTTTTGGCTTCAGAGAGTGCAGCTTTTACCTGAGTAGTTGTGATTACAGGGACTCTGCATTCTTCCTGTATAGATATGGGCCTTTTAGTGGGTGGGGGGGGGGGGGTAATGTTAGCACTGAACCTATCTGCCTGGATGATGGCAATATCAGTTGGTTCTGTACTTTTTATGTCTTTGTGCAGTAACTCAGAGCAGATCTGGGTGTTGCCATCGAGATTCTTGACATAGCTATAGAATGCTTTGTGGTTGTGTTTAGAATTAGTGGTGATTTTGTTTTCGTAGCTAGCTTTGGAGGATCTTATAAGGGATCTCAACTTCTTACTGAGGATGACCAGGGACCTCCTCCACTCATGGTATTTTACTCTCTTTTGCAACAGTTTCTTCCTTCTGTTGTACAGTTTGTTTATGGCAGGGGACCACCAGATTGGCTTCCTTTTTTTGGAGGATAGCATCTTGGTTCTGTTTGGGATAGCACGATCCATGCACTCGTGTAAGTGCTTATAGAGTGCACTTGTGTAGGATTCAGCAGTTGTAACTGTATTGTCCATCTACATGGGTGTCATGAAGTTCACCACTTCTGTCTTAAGAAGCATGAAGTTGGCTTTGGAGAAATTTTTTACTGTGGTTTCCTTAATGGGGGTTGGGGCGGGATGTGGATATCAAGGGTGATTAGCTTATGGCCGGATCAGACCAATGAGGAGTTGACTTCAGATGTGGAACACCGGTCACTCATGTTGGTAATGACTAGGTCTAGGATGTTGTTGCCCCTGGTGGGGGTGTGGATAAGTTGATCCAGGGCATTGGAGTTTATAAATTCCAGAAACCGTTGAGCTAAGGAGTTGGTACACAAGTAGTTTTCCCAGTTAATGGTGGGGTAGTTGAAGTTGCCCATTATTAGGGTGTTTGGGTGAACCCTAATATTTTCCAGTACATCAAGAAAAGAGGAGTGGGAATCCTGGGGCATGGTGGGGGATCTGTAGCAAGCTACAAGTTGGACTGCAGTTTTGCCCAGAGTTAGTTGCACTTGGATAACCTCGGATGCATTATGCTTAGCAACTAGCCTGGAGGTGTGGATATCCTTAATGAATATGGACACACCTCTGCCTTTGATGTTCCAGTCCAGGTTACATAATCGAAAAGTGTGGTATGAGTTATAGCCTGGTAGTGCAGGGGTGCTCTCTGGAGCCTTGAACCAGGTCTCAGTCACTGCACAGATATCGATGTTCTCCATTTTAAGGAGTGCCTCGAGTGAGTGCATTTTGAGATTTAGACTTCTAGCATTGAGTAACATTACCCTCAGTTTTTGCTTGCCTGTTCCTGTTACAATGGTGAACTTGTTATTTGAACCTTGCCTAAAAAGGCACTATAGGGGCAGCAAGAGCCTTAGCCAGTATCTGGAATCCCAGGGGCGACATGTACAGGCCATCTGTGGCAAAGCATCGTGGTCTGTCGACCATGTCATCCCAAGCAGACAGATACTGGATCCCCTTAGAATGACACCAGAAGCTTAGCCAATTGTTGAAGTCAATCATTTTGTCTTTGTACTGCGGTATCATTCGGGGTGATGGCAGAATGCTACTCAGGGCTAGGGTCATACCTGCCTGGGCTACAAGATCGGAGAGCTCTTCTATGTCTCTTTTCTTGTAGTCCAGGGAGGTGCGTCTCTGGTCATTAACACCAACATGGACAATGACAGAGTCATATTTGTACTTGTTGTGGATTGACCTGAGTGCGTGGGTTATGTGGCGGATCCTGGCACCCGAGAGGCAGCTGACAGTAACCTTCTCCTTGTTTTGACTGGTAAGTGGGACATCAGTGTGCCTGACTATAGAGTCACCTATGACTAGTGTTTTGGGTACGTTGTTTTGCCTTATTGGCTGTAGTTGAGTGGCATACTGAGTCTGTGGGTTATGTGCCATTTGGGTTGTGTTGGGGGATGGAGGTTGCTTGTGTTTCTGCTTTGTAGTTCTCTGTTGCTTAGAAAGATTATTATTGAGAGCCTTCACTAATGTTTTTGTGTTACTATGTGTGGATTTTGGTGGTATAGATTTAGTGAGACTGTGATGAGTGTGGTGTGGTGCAAATGTTTACCTTCTCCTCATGACTGTCAGGTTCAGTCTTTGTTGGTGAGAGCTTTACCTCCAGTTTGGCTAGATAAGTGCATCTCTCACAGGTTGTAGTGTTGGGTCGTAGGAGGAGAGGGTTGTCTGTGTACATGAGGCAATTTCTACATTGCCTCAAGATGCCCAGATTCATCAGATAGACAGGAGAGAACACTGGGAGCTGACCCTTGGACATGCCTGAATAAAAAACTATTTTCCTCTAGATAAGTGAGGAAAGTGAGTACAAGAGCTGTTTTTCTCTAAGCAAGTGAGAAAAGTAAGTACAAAAACTGTTTTCCTGTAGGTAATGAGGAAGACTGAGTGCTATAGTAATTAATAGCTTATTTAGTGCTTACAAGTTCTGAACAAGTGCTGAGCATGACAGAATTACTTTATCTATAGGCACTTAAATCATGAATAACTTTGCGCAAGTGAAAGAGATTTAAATAAAGCCAACAAAGTTGGCTTTATAGATATGACTAACCTTCTGCTGTTTGTATTTAATATAGTTATTGATGTATTCAAATTATGGTGATGGCTGTGTTGATGAAGATTACAGTGTGATGGTGTCAATATTTTCTGCATATTGTGTAAATTTACTAAGCATTGCTGTTCTTCTTGATGCAGCTATTACTATTTGATTGAGAGTATGAGTGGGGATGAAGGATACAAATTCATTTTTTGAAATTTTAATGTCAAAAATTCGATTGGAGTGGGTTGCTGTGATCTAGAAAGTAGATGATCTGATTACGGATCGATACTTTTGAGGGACTGCAGAGACAGATTATGACAGATGCACCTGTAATCTAGTTACTGGAAGTGTGAGAGCAAGTATATAGAAGCCCTGAGTATAAGAAAATTTGATATTTACTAAGTGGTATAGTGTTCTAGAAAGAGTTACATATTGCAGTGGAGGACAGATGAGCAATGATTACATATCTGAAATGTTGACTGCCTTTGACATTTCTGAGACTTGTTCACATGATGGTGATTTGACTAATTTTGACATAGGCACATTAATCAGCCATGCTTCACCTTTCCAAAGCAGTATTCTCTATCCAAATTAAAATAACAGAGCTCATTTAGACTTTTTGCCATATTGTTTGAACCTTGTTTTTATTAGTTTCACATAAAATGAAAATATTTTAACATTAGATCTTCATTAAGTAGTAAAGGTATTTATTTGTTTTCAGCTAGTTCTATAGAAACAGTTTATGATACAGAACAGTTGAGCGTGACATCTAATGACAAACTCCATCCAATATCAATGGAGTGGGTGATTGACTCTTTAATTATAATTAGTAAAGTCTCTGCTGGTGATCCTGACAAACTAAATGGTTATTTTATGTCCATGATTAAAGATCACATCAACTCCTCCCCAGATTATCTATTTTGAAAGATACTTGAGCTTGGGCATATACCAAAACTTTAGAAAATTGACAACATTGTTACATTGTATAAGGATATGTTGCCATTATTAGACAAAATTACAGACCAATTAATTAAGTTGTATCCCTGGCAAGTGCTTTCAAAGGGCATTACTTAAGTGCATTAATGTAAATAACACTATTAGCTCAGATAAAAATCAGCTTAGAGTTACATAGCAGAAATCATACTTAACTTACTTGATATTATTTTACAACAATGTGATACATGCTGTAGAATGCAAACTACTAGTTGACATAATTTATTTAGACCTTACTAAAGCTTTCAACTCAGCTATACATTCAGCTGTCACATCCACTTTAGTGGAATGAAATATAAATCCGTTCATTATACAATGGATAGTTGAATTAAAAGTCTGTGAATTTACAATCAAAATCAGGGAAGTCTCATATTCAGAATTTGCTGTCATGAGAGGAGAACCTTTGACTTCAGTTTTAGGGCCATTTTTATTTCATGCTTTTATGTCTGCTATTCTTACCAAACACATCTGGTGATCAAAGTTAAACAGATTAAGTTTACAAAACTGGAAGTAATAATCAAGTCCGACTGGGCAGAAACGCCTGTTTTCAGTGGAGAACTGGGGAGAAAAGCTCCACAAATAATACTAGAGGAAGTTACAATATAAATGATATATTTAGCAGTATTTAACAAGGATGATAACTGTTGCTTACAAAAAGCTAAGACATAAATTCCACATTTGATTCAGGTGAAATTACAAGAAATAATTAACACTTTAAACAAAGATTTAAATAAAAGTAGATAACTGTTTCATACATCGGCAGAGTAGATAACTGTTTCATACATAGAACAAGAACAAAAGTAGGTATCAATTAGAAGTACAAGCATATGAATGCTAAGGTATGAGTAGTAGGCAGGTAGTAGATAGACCAGAGTGGGTTATATAGTGGATAGTAAACTTTGCAGGAAGTTGAGACAGGAGAGGACAGAGTGGGGTATATAGTAGATAGTAGACTATGTAGGCAACATGATTAGACTGGTTTACAGCAGGAACAAAGCCAGGTATTGTTTAGGTGTTCCCTGAGCAGTAGTTTGAATTTGGCAGAGTTGCTAGTGTTAAGTATGTTTTGTGGAATTGTATTCCAGGTTTTAGCTATAGTGCTGGAGTATAAGGAATCCCCGTAGCTATTACTGGACTTCGTAGTTTTGGAAAGTAGTCTGTTGGAGGACCTGAGAGTTCTGCTGTTGCAGCGGGGATGAACTAAACTGCTAATAGCAGGGAAGTTGTTAGGGTGGTATAAGGTAGAATGGGCTAGTATAAGTTGGTTGAGGGTTAGGAGGTTTGGTAGTTCAATCCAGTTTAGTTGATGGAGTGCTGTGCAGTAATGCGATCTTGATGGCTGGTTGGTTGCAAACCTGGTTATTTTATTGTAACAGGATTCGAGTTTATTTAAGCTAATACTGATTCCTCTACAGTATATAATGACAAAACTGCACCAGGAGCTTCAGTTGTTACTGATGCAACTACAGAACCTTTTGTTGGTTCATCCAGTTTTAATTTCAACAAAATAGCTCACAATGAAACAACTGCTAACGTATCGTCATTACTCATTACCAATGAAGACAGCTTGCCGAATGATACTCCACCTCCGAATCAGCAAGCTGCTAGAATTTATGTCACTGCAGGAGCTATACCAAAAGATACGAGTTCTGCTTCAGCACGTTTTTTACCCTTCCCTGTGAAAAAACAAACAGGTTGGAGAGGTCGCTCTACAAGCAGAGGACCACGCAAAAGGAAGGGCTCGGAAGAAGGCTACGGAACGCGAATGAAACAAAGGAACTGAACAATCTAGTATGTAATTTATCTGACTTAACACTTAATGCACCTGATATTTCTTTGCTCAACAAAGGCCTTAACTTCATTCCTTCACAGACTAGTTTCTTAAATGAAGTTATGATTGACTTAAGGTTATTTTGCCGCAATGTATCACTTAAAGTATTCTTTAAGGATAAGACAACTTTATCGACTAATACTTTAAAGAATCTTTTTAAACGTAAAAGTAGCTTTGTGCCTGTAGTACCATACAATGTAGAATGCTTTATGAGACTGTGTGAGAGTGATTTTTATGAAATGTTCACCATGAAACGTAAAAGATGTAATTACTTTAATATAACGCAGGATGAACAAAAGTCACTGAATATGCTTAAACAGAATGACAGTATAACTATTAAACCAGCGGATAAAGGTGGAGCCGTGGTTATACTAAACACCACTGATTATGATAAGAATATGATGTCTTTACTTTCTGATGTTAATACTTATAAAGTTGTTTCAAAAAATTTTGTTACAGATACTATAAAAAAGATACAAGAAGATCTTTATGATCTCCTAATGTGTGGCCAAATAAGTTGTGAAACATATGAGTATTTTCACATTGAATTTCCCACTATCCCTGTCATCAAGGGCCTACCTAAGATACATAAGAATGTTATACCAGTACCCATGAGACCTATAGTCTCTGGAGAAGGATGGAGCACCTCCACTATCTCATCTTTCATAGAACACTTATTAAGACCCATAGTGAATGATATTTCAAACATTCTAAGGGATTCTTATCAATTAATACAAGTTCTAAGAGGTTTTAAATGTGATAAAAATGTTTCTAACTATTTGTTGGTAACCATGGATGTGAAGGATTTATTCACGTGTATCCCGAATGAATTAGGACTTCAAGCAATAAGAGAGGTATTAGTGACACGCTCTAGTTACAGCAACAACAGACAAATACTGATTACTCATTTATTGGACATAGTTTTGAATAATAATATTTTCTCCTACAAGGATAATTACTATTTGCAGTCATGGGGGGTTGCCATGGGCACCCCCTGTGCGAATAGCTATGCTAATTTAGTTGTTTATTCATGGGAACAGAACTATTTATTCAAACACACACAATTCAAAAATGTCAAACTATATAAACGATTTGTGGACGATGTCTTTTTCATCTGGGAAGGCACAGAAAGTGACTGTATTCAATTTGTAAAAGACATAGAAACTACCAGTCCCTTCCTTAGATTCACTATAGAAACCTCCACTGTAAGTGTTAGTTATTTAGATCTAACTTTACAATTAAATACAAGTGGAAAGATAGATGTTTCTCTATATAGAAAACCTACTTGGAGAAACACTCTGTTGAAATATGAGAGCATGCATCCGCGATTCATGTTCCCAGGCATTGTTTCCAGTCAATTTAGTAGAATAGCAAGAATCTGTAGTAATGATCAAGTGTTTAACACTGAATTGGATAATTTAGTAACTTTATTTAGAGATAGAGGCTATCCCAACAGGATTATTAATAATTGTAAACAACGTATGTTTGGTATTATACCAACAGGCATGACTCAATCTAGTTGTGGGATTAGAAAGAGGGCTCTAAATAATTTATCGACCAGAAACAATTTCACTGAGAAGTTATCTTTTACTATAAAGTATACCAGTGATATTGAAGCACTTAAAAAGGTAATAACTAAAAATTGGAATGTGCTTATCATGGATGTGTTCACCAAGAATGTTGTAGGTGAACGTCCTAGGTTTAGTTTTAAGAATTGTAGTAATCTTAAGCAGCTATTATGTATAGATAAAAAGCCTCTTCAAGTAGTATGTGATCCTGCTCAGTATGGAACTTATCCATGTGGCCATTGCCATATGTGTCCTTATATTTCTAGACAACAATCCTTCATCCATCCGGAAGGTATCTTTAAATTTGTACCTTCGATTTACTGTAACTGTGATAGTACCAACCTTATTTATCTTGCAACGTGTAATAGCTGTGATGCATACTACGTTGGCCTGACTAAGCGTAGATTAAGAGATAGGGTTTATAACCATCTCTACGATATTAAGAAAGGCAATGAACAGAATGCGCTAGCAAAACATCTATTAGAGTTTGCAACACACAGCTTTAGTTTTAAAGTCCTTCAATTGGTTACAGCTAATTTAAGGGGAGGTGACACCACTAATCAACTGGCATGCACTGAGCTCAAGTGGATATTTACCTTAAAAGCCCACATTAGTCCGGGTATCAACCAGTTTGTTTCCATAAAACCCATTCTTAATAATAGGAAGCTTTGAATATTATTGTGTAAACTGGTTCAGAGCATTTATATTTATATTTATATATATTTTTTGTTTTTGGCTATTGACGCTCTATTAGAATTAGAGTATATATCCAACTTATTTAATCAGGAACTATTATTAAGATGAAATAGTTATAAATATAATTTTTGTAAGATATATTTTTTGTAAGATGTAGTTATATTTCATGTCTTGCACATCATGACAGTTTTGTTAATTTCGTTTATTGCTCAATTATTTATTTCAGTTATTTATTTATTTATTTATTTATTTATCTATTTCCACATATCAATTATCATAATAAATTCACTATTCTTGTTACATACAGTACAAACAGGTGATTACTAATATAATATATCAATTTATAATATTTATATACATTTTTTATATTTGTATTTTTTATATTAAATATATTTTAATTAATCATATATTTATAATACTACAAAAAATTTTTTAGTTTTTTTTTGTTTATATATTTTTACATATGTACATTTCACTTAGTTAATTTTTACAAATTATATCATATATCATCTACTAACATATTAACATATAGATTGATCATATTCTTTTCTATTAAGAACATGACAGTATATATACTTCATCTTCTTTTGCCATTAATTGCTGCCATTATATTAATGCCTTGGTGTTTTATAACGAATAGTGTCCACCTTGCCCGGTTGTTCATGGTAACTCATTAGGTTTTGTTGATTTTCTTGCATTAGAATTCCTCTATGTTCATGTATATGGGTTTTTTATATAATGCTCTCCACTATACCTTAGCACATGCGCATCATGGTTTCAGTTGCATAAGCTATATATATATATATATTTTTTAAACACTGTAATTATATATATTTAGAATGTTGACATCAAGAGTGTTCTTTGCATGTACCTCTCTATAGAGATTTATTCATTCTAATGCCTGTTTTATAAATCACTTTTTTACAACAAGTAATACCGTATGCACTTCGCTGTTTTAAATACACGCGATGTCTCATTATAGCACATTGTTTTTAGTCAATTGAGTATGTGTTTATGGAAGTTATCACACATACTCTTATGAAGTTTTCATGATTCTATTTTAAATCTTTTTATTTCATTTTAAATAAAACATTTTTTAATTTTTTAGTTTTGATAACATTAAGGCTTACTTCTTTAAAATTTAAGCTTCTTGTGACAACATAGTAGTTAAGACGCATCGCATAGCAGTGATGGTTTTAAACATTTCCGAACAGGAATTTCTTGCACATAACATCATAGTGCAGCAGATGCAGAGCATACTAGTGATGCAATTAGGGATAATAATGTTACCCGAGTAAATGAACTAAAGCGCAATGTTTATTTATGTATCCGTTCATTTGCCTATCTGTATCTAACAGTAATCACTCTGTTGTTGGAACAATGCTAAGTTTTTTAAAAAACTATACGACCCTATATGAATATGTTTTGGTCGTTGTTTTTGTCTTGGTTTCTATCCTGCAATCAGAATCTCACATTTGCTTGTTTGTTTATGAAACTAATACAAGAACTTATAAGTTTTGGGTCTAATGACAGCTTTGGAGTGCCCTCATAGTTTCTAGATGTGTAATTGTGATAGTTCAGTCACTTTAAGAGATGGATTTCTTAATTGTTGTATTAATTGAATTATTGCTTTTGTTAATGATGCATTGGCCCGCCAAAATCCATTTAAATAGAAGCTATATTCTCTGTTATAAACTGTATCTGATGAAGCGTAGTTAATCTACGTGAAAGCGCTCATTCCCTGTTTCCAATAAAGAAGTATTCCTAAATTGAAGACGGAGTTTGTTCCTGTGGTGATTTTTTCCTGTGGCGATCCCTTCTGTTCTTTATGCAGTTAAGTCACATTTTCTTAAGTTTGTGAATATGGGTGAAGCATATAATAGTGTTGATAATAAGTGTACACCAGTGGAAACAATAAATCCAAACACAAGACCATAACTGAATAATAGTTAAGCACTTTCACTCACTTTAATCAACATGAGCTTCTTCAGAACAAACAGTTTTCCAATTCAAAATGCATTTATAAACTGTTGCCAATTAAATCACATGAATTCTTAAAGAAATCTAACCACTTATAAAAATAAAAAATGAATAAAATAACCAATTTAAATACAATACTCTAATGTGATATATTGTAATACATGCAATGTTTAGTAATAAATAAGACACTTATTATTTGTACTCTAAAATAACAGGTAGTTCACTTAATGAACTACCTATTTCTAGCCATTGTTAAGAAACATTTAATGTTAATAGTGGCATTGAGGCCTGGAGTTTCATCAGCAACCAAAACTATTTGCCACAAACTTTCTTTACATTCTAAGAAAGTCCTATAGTCACCTATAAAAGGATCAGAATTAACCCTTTCTAATACAAAAAAAGAAAATTTCTTAAAAAAGTAAACATTCTGTTGCATGCACTGCTAAAGCATTAGTTCTATCCTTTTTTCTAATGGCTAAAACATGCTCATATATTCTTTTATGTAAAGCTCTAATAGTTTTTCCAACATAAAATTTGTCTCATGTATCACAGGTAGCACAGTATACAACACTGGTAGTGTTACAGGTGTAATAATCCTTAGCTCAGAACCTTCTCCCTATGTGTTTGAATTCTATACTGGACACATTACTCATAAATCTGCATTGTTTACATTTTCCACAGGAAGAAATGCCATCAAGCCTAGCTGTAGAATTCACAGCTATCATCTTATTATTTTCTAAAATGTGCTTAATGCTGGTAGTCTTCCTGTAAGAAAAATGTGGTCTTACACCCAACATTTTTGTGAGTTCAGTATTTCCCATAATAACCTTCCAATAATCCAGTAAAATTCTCTTGATGTAAACCATCTCATTACATATTGGTATGGGAAAAGCTAAAGAAAAAACAAAAAGGTCTTTACACTGAACACTCGGGGACACTTCCCCAAGGGTGTCCCTAATACTCAAAATGGGACAAGCAGAAGTGTTTCCAAGTGCTAATACTTCCTGAATGATCTTCTTAAGCCAAACTAAATCATAGCCTCTCTCTAAAAAGAATTGTGTCAATTTGTCTACCTCATGTAGAAAAACAGTCAACCTACTGAGGTGTATGAATTGACCTTTTACAACTCTACCCTTCATATGGACAGGATGTAAACTTTCCTTGTGTAAATACTGGTTAACAAACGTGGCTTTCCTAAATATTTAACTCTTGAAATTCATTGACACAGTTTCAAAAGTCAAATGAAGATCTAAAAAATCTATAGACCCACCAAAATCTCTAATTGTGAATTTAAGAAAGGTGGTACTACAATTCAGATACTCCACAAAGGATAGAAAGCCCTTCCAGAGAAAGATCAAGTCATCTATGTAACGCCTGTAGAACAAAATATTGTCTAAAAAAGGCAAAACATAGAGAAATCTTAACTCCCAGTGGGCCATGACAATGTTAGCAAAATATGGAGCTACTCTGGACCCCATGGCAACACCTGATATCTGCTGTGATACATGAGACAAATTTTATGTTGAAAAAACTATTAGAGCTTTACATAAAATAATATATGAGCATGTTTTAGCCATTAGAAAAAAGGATAGAACTAATGCTTTGGCAGTGCATGCAACAGAATGTTTACTTTTTAAGAAATTTTCTTTTTTTGTATTAGAAAGGGTTAATTCTGATCCTTTTACAGGTGACTATAGGACTTTCTTAGAATGTAAAGAAAGTTTGTGGCAAATAGTTTTGGTTGCTGATGAAACTCCAGGCCTCAATGGCACTATTAACATTAAATGTTTCTTAACAATGGCTAGAAATAGGTAGTTCATTAAGTGGACTACCTATTATTTTAGAGTACAAATAATAAGTGTCTTATTTATTACTAAACATTGCATATATTACAATACATCACATTAGAGTATTGTATTTAAATTGGTTATTTTATTCATTTTTTATTTTTATAAGTGGTTAGATTTCTTTAAGAATGTCGTGATTTAATTAACAACAGTTTATAAATGCATTTTGAATTGGAAAACTGTTTGTTCTGAAGAAGCTCATGTTTATTAAAGTGAGTGAAAGCGCTTAACTATTACTCAGTTATGGTCCTGTGTTTGGATTTATTGCTTCCACTGGTGTTCATTTTTTATCTGGTTTGAGTTTGTTTTATTCTTATTTCGTTTTGATAATGTGTGAGAGATGGCATGTATGGTAGAATTGGTTAGGAAAGGCTTTATTCTATATAGAGAACCTAGCTTGAAGTGAACTTTTTTAATGAGTAATGATAGGTGTTTGTCCAATTTAAGACCTTTATCAATAGTGACACCAAGGAGCTTGATATGGTTTACTGGTTCTATGATTGCTTTGTTTGAGTAGTAGATGGTGAAAGGGGAGGGTGAATTATTATTTTGCTACTAGAGAAGAGCATACATTTTGTTTTTTTGGGGTTTAGGATAAATTGGGAGTTAAATATTTTTCTATGTGCAAGAAAGATTGTTGTGTTGTTTGCAGGAGTTCAGGATGGGAGGATGCTGAGCATATATGGGAGGAATCATCAGCATATTGAACTATGGATGGGTGTTGGGTAGCTGTATTGAGCTTATTTGTGAACATATTGAACAGAAGAGGACCAAGTATAGACCCTTGTGGGAAGTCTGTGTTAACAGGTATTACTGGCGAATGTTCATTTGGCCAACTAGTGGCCTGTTGATGGTCAGATAAGTAGCTAATGAACCAGGAAAGGGTAGATTGGCAAGGTTTAGGGTGGCTAGTTCTTCGATAAGTTTTTGATGTGAAACGGTATTAAAGGCCTTTGATAAGTCCAGAAAGATAGATGAGGTAAGTAGATCATTGTTTCTGTGCTTATTGACTGTGTTTATAAAGCTAGGTAAGGCTGTTGTTGTGCTGTGCTTAGGCCAAAAGCCATTTTGTGTTGTGCAGTAGAGGTTGTTTTTAAGGAGATGGTCAAGGAGTTGAGTGTGAGTGCATTTTTCAAGTATTTTGGATATGGAAGAGAGGATGGCAATTGGCCTGTAATTAGAAAGATCAATGGAGCCGCCACCTTTGTGTAGGGGGATTACGTATTACATCTTAGAAAGTTTTGATACATGTTGTTCAGTGATGTTCATTTGATTAGGAGGGATATGGGGTAGGCAGTGATGTCTGCTGCTAGTTTGAGATATTCATTAGACACCTTGTCAGGGGCAAGCGATGATGGCAGTTGGAATGGGCTTAAAGTAGAAAGATAAGAAGGAGGGTTCTTGTACTGTAGGGATTGAAAGATGAGTGTAAGTGACATTATTGACTAGGGATTGTATGGAGTTGATAAAGTACTTGTTGAACTCAGTTGCTGTATTGTCAGGAGAGTTTGTTTTGGTTGGGTTTGGAGTAGTGGATTGTCTTGGTTTTAACAATTGGTTTATGCCTCCCCAGAATATTTAGGGTTGTTTTGCTGGATTGATGTATAGTGCTGTTTTTTATCATGCCTGATTTGTTTTTTTTTTGCTAGGCTCCGGAGTTGATGATAGCTCTGTAGGGATGCTTGGTTTTTGGTGATGTGGTGATGATGCCATGCTTTATCTCTCTGTTTAAGGAACAATTTAGTCTCAGCTGTAAGCCATGGAATATGTTTGGATTTTATACGTATATTCCCTAAGGGGGGCTAGACTATTTAGGGTAGAGAGAAATGTGTCATTAAAGTACTGAATGGCTTGGTCAAGGTGTGATATTTTAAGGGAGGGCCAATCAGATTTCAATAAGAGTGTTTTAAAGGTTTCAGGAGAGAAGTTTCTTTTATTGTGAATGTGTTTATAGAAAGTGTCCTTAGGGGTACTTATGTGTGAATCAAAGACAAGGTGTACCCATACGCAGTGAACTAGGAACTTTTTTCAAGTTGTAATGAGTTTGCTGATGTAGGGGTCATGGTAACTTGGTGGTTAGGAAGTGCTATTACATAATAAAACAGAACTTGAAATCAACTAATTCAAGACACAAATACATCCTTCTCTTACTCAATAGCTTACTAATATCAGTATTGGAGTGTGGCATTCTGCTCTGCATATACGGACTGAGGGAGATTAATAATCTAGAAAAGATTCAGAAGTATTTCATAAGACCATTTACAATCTTTAAAGGTTTTAACTATGAACACAGATTAAAATACCAGTGGTTACACTCTGTCTACTACTATTTAATTAGAGGTAACTTGATTTGGACATAAAAACATTCTCAAGACCCTGCTTTACAGACAATAGCAGACACAGACTTTTCTTAACATAGTGCCAACACAAATACTGCACAGGAATTTTATGGCTTAAAGAAAAAAAAAACTTTAAAGAAAACAGAGTTGCAAAAGCCTAGAATCTGCTGTTATAATTAGCAATAAAAGCATCCTTTTTGAAAAGCTTTAAGAGACTGATTGATACCTTTGGTGGTATTAGAATAGGAATCATTCTGGTCTTTATAGTAATAACATTATAAATCTTCAGGAGAGTAACTTGATGTAGCAAAGCTGGCTTCCCATGTTATAAGACAATATATTACAGGTTTTTCCAATAACATTTATTGACATTCTGCAGATGTCTTGGGAAAAGGAATAATACAAATATACAGCTTCCCATTCTAATCTGTATTATATAAGTACATAGCTCTCAATTCTAATCCGTATTATACAAGTATACAGCTTCCCATTCTAATCCGTATTCTATAAGTATACAGCTTCGCATTCTAATCCATATCATACAAGTATACAGCTTCCCATTCTAATCCATATTATACAAGTACACAGCTTTCCATTCTAATCCGTATTATATAAGCACACAGCTATCCATTCTAAGCCATATTATACAAGTATACAGCTTCCCATTCTAATCGGTATTATATAAGTATACAATTTCTCATTCTGTTCCATATTATACAAGTATACAGCTTCTCATTCTAATCTATATTATACAAGTATACAGCTTCCCATTCTCATCCGTATTATATAAATATACAGCTATTCATTCTAATCCATATTATACAAGTATACAGCTTCTCATTCTAATCCATATTACACAAGTATACAGCTTCCCATTCTCATCCGTATTATATAAATATACAGCTATTCATTCTAATCCATATTATACAAGTATACAGCTTCTCATTCTAATCCATATTATACAAGTATACAGCTTCCCATTCTAATATGTATTATATAAACACACAGCTATCCATTCTAGTCTATATTCTTAGAAAGCCTGCTGAGAGACAGACATCCAAAATGTTAAATGGGATTCATCTGACATGGTCATCATTATGCTCTGCTAGGCCAATAGGTAATGCATTTGTTGTTAAAGCCTGCATTATAGAAACATAAGCTGATGAGAACTGTGGCCATGCCTTAGAATCTGCAGTACCATTAGACAGTTTTGTATGATTTCTCTTTTGTTAGGGTTAGAGGGATGATAGAGTGGCAATTATTTTGATAATGTCTGTTTATGAGGTAGACTACAAAAGGCAAATTAAAATCTTTGTACATAATTCAAAAGACAACATGGGGTGCCAAATAAAACGTGTTTTTTTCTTCTAAGAGAGCAATAAGAGCTTTAATGCAGGAAATCATAGACCAATGCTCAGATGTTTTGAATAAATGTCAAAAACTCAGACACTTATTTGGAATTCCACCAACTGAAGTGTGAGTTAAATTTCATATTGGGTTTTATCTCACCTACATCAACATCTTTGTCTAGACATGGTATATTTGCTGAAAATTATGTTCCTTTGATTGGATGATGGACCTAACTATCTGGTCAGATAATTTTTAGTGAAATTCAGTTTTACCAATCTTCTAGAACACCTGCCTCTTCACAGTTAATCTGCTGCCATCCTGCATAGGGATTTTATCTGACTAAGTGCTTCTTGATGGTTTATAAATTAGCAGTAAATGAGCTAGTCAACACTATCAAATTTATACTGTTATATCTTTTCTATACAAGCTATCATTAGTTTGACATCTGACTGCATGAACTGTGTACAAAGGGTTGTAGACTTTCAGGGTAATGGAGTATATCATTAGCAGACAAGACCAAACTCTTAATGTATGATATTGATATCAATACCAGTCTACAGTTTCCCGAAAGAAAGTTATAGGCGTAAAAGAAACTGCCAAATGAAAGAATACTGTGATTCATCCTTTTAGGGCTGTGGGCATACTGCACATCCTAGCTTATCTATTCATGTGATAAATGTTTGGCACCGTTATAGCATGAATATGTTTTCTAAGTCTGTGCCCAAAAGGAGTGATGCAGATGATCTACACTGACATTGTCTTTCCTGAAGAGATCTAGTAGTTATCTCTGCCAGTACTGATAGTTCTAGTTTGGCCGAATACTGTTGCTCTTCATAAAATAATGGAATGACTGAGAATAATCTATGTTGTTTAATCTGTCTTCATAGCATTGCTGTAAGTAGACCTAAGCAATATGGTAGACCAGATATTTTGTTGAGATTATCTATAATTCCTTGAAGGAATGCAAGATATTTATATTTCTTTTTAAGAAACTCTTCTTGGTTCCCAAGTATTCAATTAATTTTAGTCCTATCTCCATCATTGTTTTCTAATTAAATCTGGGGAGCATGTAATGATTTTCTAGCTGTAATTTTCATAACAGATTACAACTCCTATATTATTTTCTAGTGTGGATTCAGAGGCAGTCACTCACTTCATTGTAATCACTTGAGATAAAATAAATAATCATTTTGTCATGTGATGATACAATGTGCAGGCCTTAGTTCTGGTTCTGCTGAAAATGACTGCCTTACATAGTTAGCCCTTTTGACATACCATTGTGATAGTCTAACAGTAAATTTTAAGGATGTTGATAAATGTGTTGGTTTTCAAATTGCTTAGATGGTTGGAACAAAAGTATTGTCTGGAATTAGCTGGTATACTTCTACATCTACATAGCTCATTAAGAGATTCTTTCACCAATGATATGATTTGTGACATGTATGCTTTCACTATGAGAATTTTTAAAAAAGTAAGCAACTGTGTTGCATCTTTGCTTAGATAAAACCCAAATGTACATGTCTTTCACTTTCAGTGTCAAGAGTCAGCCATAGTAAAGAAAGAACAAACACAGTACAGTGTTAGGAGGTTATAACAGAATAATATTGTCAAAGAACTTGCTTTTTAAACCCATTCCAACAGACGTATTGCTGGACAAAACATTATGTTCTCCATCAATGTCTATTTGAAAGTCAACAGTTTATTAGTTGTCAGCATTTTCTAAAAGAATCTTATTTACATTGTCTTCTCAATGTTGTGATGCATTTTCAGATCACTGTGTTAACTTTGTTCACATTAACAGTGATTAACAACATGTATATTCTTTTGAGCACACTGCCTTTCATTTTACTCATTAATCCAAATGATTCTTTTTACCACAACTTTTACAAAAACATGATTAAATGCAGGACATTTCTGCATCTCATGCTTATAGCCACTAGAATTATATGAGGTTTGAATTTCAGTTGTTTCACATTTCATTTTAAATTCCTGGTTCATGTTCTAATTATTATTACTTTTGTAATGCATTCTTAGCATATTTCATATTTTTCCTTTTTATTTGAATCACATTTTATCCTCAGTTAATTTATTTGCTGTGTGCTTATAATTTCACTTAGTTTGCATATATTCACAGGTTTTGATAAAGTTTGGTCTGTGTCTTGTAACAACCTACCCCATGTTTTATTATTATTTATATTGAATGTTGTTCTAATTATTGAGTCATGCAAGTCACCAAATCCATGGCCTTTATCCCAGTAATATAAGAATATAAATCACTGCCCTGGCTCAGTGGAATTGAGGAATTGAACCATGACTATGACCCAACTGCCCTGAGTTTGATTAGTATTTCAGTCACTAGAAGAGCCAAGCAGGGGGATGGTTGTGAAGAAGGGGCAATCATTAGCTAATCCATTCCAGGAAGAAGCATGAGGTTTATGCCGACAATCTAGCATTCCACCAAATATGAGTGTAGTACTGCAATTGCATTGTAAATAGTCATTAAATTAAACATAAAGGTGAAGCTAACTGATACTATGTGCAGTCATGTATGTGATTTCAAGTACCCCCTCCCAGCTGGATATAAGAAAATCCTGGTATACAAGAACAGTATATGTGATGCTAGCAGGTTGCTCCACTCCATGTTTCCACTTCAGCTACCCAACCCACAAATGGACAAGTGATCCCAGCCTGAAAAAATTTCTATGACATTGAATTTAGGAGTATGCTGAGCAATGCCAAGTATCTGATGATCACTTTGTTTGGAAGGGTATGGTAAGGGACAAAAAAAAGAGTTGATAGTTTCTGTAGAACCTTATACCCTAGGCATTATTATTCTTAAAAATAAATGTTCAAATATACTAAAACATACACATTTGTAGCACTGGCTAAAGGGATAGCATTACAAACAGATAGGCAGGGAATCCTCCTGCAACATGTATACAAATATTTCATAATTGTCCAGTCCAAATAGTCATCAAATATTCATTGTCATCC